>NC_083811.1:15306713-15329412 GCF_015708825.2 Lethenteron reissneri
CGCCAGGGACTCTATGAGATGACAGGACAATAGTCTGAGTCCACAATTGGAAATAAATAACGGCAAAGCAGTTATAAGTGACTCACAGAATTGTGCGCAGTTGCGTATACAGTACACGATTTCCCTGAGAGGCAAACACCTTCAGCGAGCGCGATGCCGATCACATAACGCGGTTCGAATTCGACCCTCGATCGATGGCTGCGCCATCGCCGCACACGCGTCGAATAAAAAGCAAGGGGCAAGTCCTCACTTACTAATAACTCCTATAATTTTCCATTGTTGGAGGGGTTGCCCCCCCCTACCTGAAAATCCTGGCTCTGCCATTGCACACATGGCTCTGACCGCAGAGATGCCCTCTCACACCACGGGACACGCGCCCCCTCGACGAGCCCGCCTTGAGGTCCCCGCGAGCGGTGTGCTTGTGGTGTGTTCATGGTGTGTTCATGGTGTGTTCATGGTGTGCCTGTGGGTGTTCGTGGATGCTCGTGGTGTGCTCGTGTTGGGACGGTAGCCGTGCCGAGTGAGCCACACTTCAATACTCAGGGGCCATCGAACCCAGCACACAACGAACCGACGGCCGACAATGTTGCAGATACGCCTGCTGGGCTGTTTAAAACGAACAGGCCATATTGGTAAAAGGTAAAATAAAATAACACATTGCATAACAGGATTCAAATTTGGACGATTTTCTCACATTTGTTAAGTGCACGACAGAATACAGACGCGCGTGACGATTCTGCCGCCTCCACCACATGCAGGAACGCACGCCGGTTTTGAGCAAATTTGAAGACGTCATTTGGTCACGCTGCATTGGCAGTGGTGCAAATGCGCGATTAACAAACGACACAATTCAACGCACTCGTCAACGTCCCCATCTTTAGTGGATAATTTAAAAACATCAACAATCGGTGCATTACGGACAAAGGCCCTGCATCCCTGTGTATCATGAAGAAGGGCCATTGCCGATAGCGTTGCCAATTATATATATATATATTTCCTTAAAGGCCACAGTGTGGATAATGAGTGCGGTTGAGTTTTGTTTTTGTCAACTGAGCAAATGCGAGCGGCGGCTGTTGCCAGCGTAGTCAGCAGCAGTGGCGTTCCCACCGCGTGGCTTCTTGCAAAACAAACGTCGGACACAAGCGCGGAGTCTCCCGCGGCTCCACAGCTGATGGTGCATGACCGTTTCACGCAATGCCTGGGCTATCTCGCTCGTAGCCACTTCTCTTTAGAACACCGATCCCCGTGGTCCTCCTGACCACGTTCGGCCAATGCATACTGCGTGCGCACACAGACGCACCGCTTCACCGCTGCTTGATGACGACCCCCCCCCCCCTCCCCCACAAGTTACCACGACCCCTCTAACAACCGTGTCTCTATCACGTGTTGCGGCTACATCTTTTGGGATACTATTCGCTCTTTACTAATCACATACTTCCCTTCTGCCGCTCGTATCGTTTCCATTGCTCGTTACAGGCCACTCAAGTCATTGTCTTGCTGCCGGCGTTCCACCTAAGAGTAATTATTGATACGTTCTACGCGTTATTTAACGAATTATAACATAGATCACTTTTTAAACGCACTTCTGAGGTTTTGGATAACTCGCCGCCAGGAGGCCGACTCGGCAGGGCCGCTGGTCCACACAAACGGTGGCATTGGCCTGGCGGGCGACGTGGCTGTCGAGGTGTGCGCGCACACAGGGCGACGAACCTCCCTGAATGATGCACCACTCGTTTTCTGCCCGCGCCTCTTCATCCTCCAAGCCACTGGTTTGTTTGTTTGTTTTGATTTCATTCACAGATTTTTGCCGAACGCAGCCCCAACACGGAAAGTGGGCTGGCGGACGACATGCATCCCCTGAGTTGTAATCTTCGAAGGGTTAACTCGTTTATTGAATTGATCAAGGCTATGAGGTGGAGAGCTTCGGAAGGGAAAAGACAATGACGATGATGATGGTGGGAGGAGGGAATTCCAAAGTTGAGCAGTGCGAGGGAAGAAGTGGAAGTGAGGTGCTCTGCAGTGTGGTGTGTTAGTCAGTGAGTGAATGGATGGGTGAGTGAGTGGATGAATGAGTGGGTGAGTGAATAGGTGTGTGAGCGAGTGGATGGGTGAGTGAGCGAGTGGATAGGTGAGTGTGTGAGTGAGTGGATTAGTGAGTGGGTGCATGAGTGAGTGGCGAAGCGAGTGAGTGAGTGGATGAGTGTATTATTGGGTGAGTGAGTGGCTGAGCAAGTGAGTGAGTGAGTGTGTGAGTGTCAGTGGATTAGGGAGTGGGTGTGTGAGTGAGTGGCTGAGCAAGTGAGTGGGTGTGTGAGTGAGTGAGTGGCTGAGCGAGTGAGTGGGTAGGTAGGTATGTGAGTGGCTGAGTGAGTGAGTGAGTGGCTGATTGAGTGTGCGTCATTGTGACCGTGCACAGCGACTGAGCGCCGTGGTGCGCGTGTGCGCTCGATCGGCTGCCATCGGCAAAGTTCAACCCAAACGCGCCGCGCTCTTCCCGCCGCTGCCGCCGCCGCCTCTCACCGCTTTGCTGTTGACGAAGACGTCGGGGGCTCCCCAGGGGAGCTCGTCGGGGCCCGCGTAGAGCAGGCCGTGCGCCGAGTAGGGGGCCCGGCCGAAGCAGGCGTCGCGCTCCTCGCCGCCGCGCGACCCCGCGGACCGCGCGCAGCCTCCTCCTGCTCCCGCCGCCTCTCGCTCGGCACCCAGTGGGGACGTTGCCTCCCGGCCAGACATCCTGCAAGAGGGGGGGGGGGGCACGGGAACACGCGCAGACGTCAGCGACGCGTGCCGGCACACACGCGCGCGCGTCGTCGCTTGTGACCCCGGGCGGACTGTGGGACGTAGGAGACGACCTCGCTGGGGTCTCCTCCGCCGACTTGCCGCTTCTCAGTGCTCGGGAAAAACACGGACACACGGATTCTGCCCCCCCCCCCCACGGGCACGGGTTTTGTTCCCCTCTGGCACGGGTTCCCTCGCCATAGGGCAAGGGTTGTTTTCACCTCGGCCACGTGTTCTCGTCACCCTCGGGCACCTATTCCTGTCCCCGCGCGACCCCCAGCTAAGCTCGGCACCAACGTCGCCCCGGCGGTGTACGCCGGTGCGTTCGGCCCCGGCACAATACAACGCTTGTGTCAAATTGCTAAAATAAGAATATTTTTAATACGATACAGCACGGTTAGTTTAAGTGTACTCGGCAAACACGTGGCACCGCACGGAGGACAAAGCAAGTGACAACAGCAAAAATAAAGACAGCACTCACGGCTTCATGGCAGACAGCATGTGGAGCGTACGACAAGACACGAAGCATAGCACGTAGAGCACACAAGCCAGAGTGCGTGACACTCAGCCAACCAGGAGGACACGGGAGTGCATCACGCGGCGCAGTTCCCAGGCACTCGGCACCAAGCATAGCGCCCACACTGACGATGTAGAAAACGCAACGTAATGAATGACACGACGCACGGTGTATACCACACAATGAATAACACCAAATACACACAATGTATAACACCACACTTCGTGTGTAACACAACACACACAATGTGTAACACCACACTGCGTGTGTAACACAACACACACAATGTATAACACCACACTTCGTGTATAACACAACACACACAATGTATAACACAACACACACAATGTATAACACTGCACTTCGTGTATAACACAACACACACAATGTATAACACAACACAACACAATGTATAACACCACACTTCGTGTATAACACAACACACACAATGTATAACACAACACACACAATGTATAACACCACACTTCGTGTGTAACACAACACACACAATGTATAACACAACACACACAATGTATAACACCACACTTCGTGTGTAACACAACACACACAATGTATAACACAATACACACAATGTATAACACCACACTTCGTATACAACACAACACACACAATGTATAACACAACACACACAATGTATAACACTGCACTTCGTATACAACACAACACACACAATGTATAACACCACACTTCGTGTGTAACACAACACACACAATGTATAACACAACACACACAATGTATAACACCACACTTCGTGTGTAACACAACACACACAATGTATAACACAATACACACAATGTATAACACCACACTTCGTATACAACACAACACACACAATGTATAACACAACACACACAATGTATAACACTGCACTTCGTTTATAACACAACACACACAATGTATAACACCACACTGCGTGTAACGCAACACACACAATGTATAACACCACACTTCGTGTGTAACACAACACCTCGTGTGTAATACAACACACACAATGTATAACACCACACTGCGTGTGTAATACAACACACAATGTATAACACCACACTGCGTGTGTAACACAACACACACACACAATGTGTAACACCACACTGCGTGTGTAACACAACACCTCGTGTGCAACACAACACACACAATGTATAACACCACACTGCGTGTAAAACAACACACATAATGTATAACACCACACCTCGTGTGTAACACAACATACACAACGAGTAACACAACACACACAATGTATAACACCACACTTCGTGTGTAACACAACACACGCAATGTGTAACACAACACACACACACATAATGTGTAACACAGCACACACACAATGTGTAACACAACACACACAATGTGTAACACAACACACACACAATGTGTAACACAGCGTGCCACTTTGTGTATCCACGCACACAGCTCGCTGCAGACAACCCGGGCGCACTCGGTGCTGTGCAGTGTGTGTGCTGTGTGTGTGCTGTGTGTGCGCTGTGTGTGTGCTGTGTGTGTGCTGTGTGGGTGCAGTGTGTGTGCTGTGTGTGTGCTGTGTGTGCGCTGTGTGCTGTGTGTGCGCTGTGTGTGCTGTGTGTGTGCTGTGTGCGCTGTGTGCTGTGTGTGCTGTGTGTGCTGTGTATGTGCTGTGTGTGCTGTGTGTGCTGTGTATGTGCTGTGTGTGCTGTGTATGTGCTGTGTGTGCTGTGTGTGCTGTGTATGTGCTGTATGTGCTGTGTGTGCTGTGTGTGCTGTGTGTGCTGTACGTGCTGTGTGTGCTGTATGTGCTGTGTGTGCTGTGTGTGTTGTGTGCGCTGTATGTGTGCTGTATGTGTTGTGTGTGCTGTGTGTGCTGTGTGTGTGCTGTGTGTGCGCTGTGTGTGTGCTGTGTGTGTGCTGTGTGTGCTGTACGTGCTGTGTGTGCTGTATGTGCTGTGTGTGCTGTGTGTGTGCTGTGTGTGTGCTGTATGTGCTGTGTGTGCGCTGTGTGTGCTGTGTGCTGTGGGTGTGCTGTGTGTGTGCTGTGTGTGTGCTGTGTGTGTGCTGTGTGCGCACGGGCCACGCGGCGCTGCTGCGCTTCGAGAAGAGAAAATCACGGCGCTCAAAGCGGTACAGCACGAGCGGCCGTGTCGTTGGGGGTGCACGCAGCCCACGACCAAAGCGCAACAACAGCGCACGGGCAGGGTGCTCTCTTGGAATTAAACAACCAACAAAAATCAGAACACTTAAAAAGCGGGGAATTCATGTGCGGGGTGTCACACGAAGCGAGGGATGTGGCACCTCGCGCGGTGGCCACACGAAGCAGCGCCGCGCTGAGCTGCCCCGCGCTCGGGCGCGAGAAGCCGGACCCGTGCGTGCTTTCACAATCAGAATCTTTCTTTATTCACTCCGGAGGAATCCGAAGAGCTCTGAAGCTCTTCTTTTTCCATAGGTGTCCGATAAAAAGTGGCCGCCCCTCGAGCGCACGACGGCGGTAAACATCGCCAGGCGGAAACAAGGGGACGTCCGCGCGCTCGCAATCGACAAAAAAAAACATTCACGCGATTTCCACTCTCCGCGAGATGTCTCCTCGAGATGTCAAACGAGCAGAGATCGCGTTGGGTCGAACGAAACGAGGGTACTAATTGCGACACGGCAAGCGTGAGAGTCAGAGTTCTAGTATGAAGGTGGAAGATCCCGTTGCGCGGTGTCTACGCGAGATGGACTCGATTCGAGATCACGCGGGCAGCCATCGAGGGCAGCACAGGGGAGAGAGACGTGGGGGGGGGGAGCGACTTCACCGAGCAGACACCGAAGCGCGGGGCAGGGAAGCGAGCGGCGTGCGTGCCGTGTGTGTGCGCGCTTTAGCGGAGCAAGTGGAGAAGAAGCGAGGCCGTGAGAGGTGTTGACCACAATGAGTGACACCGGGGAAGGGTTGGCAACGGTGCAACGCGCGGTCCCTTTCTGCCACTGCGGGCGCGTCGTGCAGTCGAGGGACGCGTGGAGTCGGTGAGAGGGAGACCGAGGCACGCGGATTAGTGGGGTGCATCTATATATATACACACACACACTCACACGCACGCATCCACACGTGATGCCGGCCTACACGTGATGCCTTCCCTAGTCGGGACGCGCACCTGCTTGCCAGAGGCAGGAGACATTTCAGTGTCAGGGGCAGAGCAAGCGGACAGCGAGGGCGTGTGGGGGGGGGGGGGGGGAACTTGACTCTTGGGCTCAGGATAACGCATTCAAAACTGGTGACGTGAGTTGGTAGGTTCTGAGTTACGGTTAAAGTTCTACATAAATATACATATATAGGTAGACAAACATTTGAAACTGTCGCTACGAACGAGCTGACAACAAGTGATGCGCTGTATAGCGACGCTGCTCTCTCTCTTAATGTGCACATGAGACGACGAGCTGCAGTGCCAGCTCCTACGTTGAACTTCTTTCGCACCGTACGTCGCCAGCAGCGCTAATCGGATGTGCGATGCCTCCCTCTACTCGTCCGCGAACGGCGCGACACGTCGACGGCCTGCACAGATGTCGCGCTCGATGCAGCCGGCGTGCGGAAACGCTGTCGTGGTGTGGTCGCCGAAATGTAAATGTGTCATACGCCCCCCTCCACCCGACACAGCCAAATTAGTAAGGTCGATCCACGTGTCGGGTGGGGGTGGATGTACGACACGTTTACATTTACGCGACACCTAACCGCAACAGAAAAAAAAACTTGACCATGAATTAAATTGTTCGCGAAGGTCTACGCGTTAACTCGGCGCGTGTCACTCCCTGGGTGGGCTCCCGGTGGCAATCCCACAGGTGGTGGTGGTGGTGGTGAGAGCCGCGTCTCACGCCGCCGAGCGCTTCGTGTAGTCGGCATTGCCCGCGTGACTAACGGGCGCCGCGACACCGCAAGGGCAGACCCCAGACCTACGACAGCTCCTTCTTTGCCCTAGCGAGGGTACGGCAACCCGCATCATCTGGCGTCGTATCGACATTCCTGTACAACCACCACCACAACCACCACCGCCACAACCACCACCAGAAGCAGAAGGAGCAGCAGCGCGGGAAGAAGAGCGTGCGCATGCCCAGTTCACCAAACAGGCGAGTCTCTCCTTGTTTGTCGAAATGTTCACTCGCACGCTCCAAAAAGAGCGTGAGTGAACGTCTCGATGACCGTGATGAGAATCATTTTTTGAAATGCAATTATGTCTTAACTCGATCGCCTATGCATGTACTCTGAAGAAGTGCCATTGTCCAAAACGTCGCCTATTATTTACTTTATTTACCGTAAGGCCGGTGTTATTGACGACTGTGTTAAGTTGTTGCTGCTGCTGCTGTTGTTATATAATAGGGTTCAGCGGCCGTGATGATCATTCAACCCGCGTGTCAAATCTTAGGCGAATGCGACCGGGAAACCGTTTTGTAGCGCCGACAAAGTCGCAATTAATTTGAGTTGCGCTCAACCTAGGGGGTCGGTTTATGCAGAAAAAGTTTATATTTTTGTTAGTTTTGCGTTTTATATATATAGCGTTGGTATTGTGCATTAATTATGGCGTTAATTGCACCGATGGCAAGAAACGCTCCAGTAATCGTTCCAAGGAAACAATAAGAAACATAACGTGACGATGAAACACAACAATTGGTGGAAAAAATCAGAGCCGTGACAAATCATTCAAATGTTACCGGTGACTTGTGTTCCTCGTGATTGCTTACAGCTCCGTGTCAATGTGTGTGTGCGCCTTCTATCTCGCACGGAGATGCACGCGCCTCAAGTACGCGGAGTCGCCCTGTCGATGTCACCCACGCAGCGCGTCTCCTCCAATCTGAGACGGCTCTTCCCAACTCGATCCTCCACTGCTCACTCCCAACCTTTGCCAGGCTTCGTCTCAACCAGCTATTTCTCTTTCTCTCTCTCGGCCCGCTCCTAATAACGATTAGATTAATCGATTATAAATCATTTACAATTATCTGCAAATTAACTCTTTCAGTTTATTGATACAGAAGTCAAGCGGAATGTCGATCCCATCGGAGCAACGTTTCGCCCTCTCTCGCAAAGCCGCCGAGGTGGGCACGAGTTAGGGCAGCACCTCCGATTAGCACGGGTGGCTACTGTGCGGTGCGAAAGAAGTTCAACATACAGGGGGGAAACACAGGAGGGCAGCACAGGAGGACAGCTCCGTGGTGGCGTGGCCGAGAGGCAAGCCGAGCAAGCGGCACACAGCGGGTGGCGCACTGACGCGGCACTCACGCACAGCTCACGTCCAACGAACAGGCGCAGGTAAATAATACAGCACACAAGCAACATCCATATCACGCACACACACAACATGCACGCACCCTCTACAGCACACATAGTACACACCCACAAGTCACACACAGCACGTGCAGCATGCACGCAGCGTATACAAAGCACACACAACCCACACGCAGTACACAAAGAGCACAGATAACACAGCACACACATACGCGCAATACACACAGAATACACAGCACACACGCAGCACAAACACATACTACACATGCAACACACAGAACACAAATCACGCACAACACACACACCACCCACACATCAAACGCAGCACACACGTCGTACATAAAAATCACGGGGGCAAGACACAACACACACGCAGCACACATTACACTTGGGTGGGCAGCACACACATCAGCACGTAATTGGCAATACACACACGAACGACGCAGTCCTTAGCACATGGGTAGCAGCACCACACACACACACTGGCAGCACTCACTCACTCACTCACCGCACCGCACGCCTCCGTGCGGACTCGTTCCCGCACTTTAAACAAAAACAAACAAAAAAGATCAACAAGAAAACTCAAGTTGGGCGAATCGAAAATGAGCTTGGAAACGTATTCGAAAGGGAGGTTTTCATGGCTCGGAGCTTGGACGAGTTTCCACAATGAAAGGCACAAGCCCTTTCATTGTGGCTGGCGCTACAAACGCCTCCATGCTGCGTGCTCTTTAGCGCTCTGTGAAATCACCGCTCGTGTCTGAACATGTCAGCCTGGGAAAGAGGCATGGATTACAGAACAAAGAAGTGTTTAATGTCGCATGTCGAATATAATAACTAAATCCTTTTGTCATTCATGCACGTAGGCGGATCGCTTTAACACACCTTAGTGTTTCTCCCCCCCCCCGCCCCGCCAGAACAGCGCCCCGTATCCTCGGGTCCGACTGACAGCTAAAGTAGCCTGAGCCTGACACGCACAGCCCAGTTACATTCAGCCCCCGAGCCTCGCTGTGTTTCACGCAGCCTCCACCCGGTGTTTATAGCGGCACGGACCGAGACACGGGGGGGACTGCCCGTGGTGGTTGTGCGGGGATGGCCGAAGCGCCGAAGCGGTCACAGCAACTGAGCGGGGCCCCGTTTGGTCACGCGCAGAGCGCATCTCAGACGCAGGCGCGCGCAAAAAAGTTACAATTCGACACAAACACAGCAGCAGCAGCAGCAGCAGCCGCGGCATCAGCGAATGGCACATTCGTGCTCCTGAATCAAGACGCAGCGGCGCACACGTTCAGCGTAAACTCATGGAAATCGGACCGGTGGCGAAACATTTGACCGATGAGAGAGATACTCACTGTGTGTGCGTAATAACAAATTAAATGCGTAAACTATAAATAGAGGCGATCGCGTGTTGCCCAATTCAATTGAGTGTTCCGCGAATACGGGCGGCCACGACAACACGTAACGGCGAGATAACGACCACTTTAACGCCGCCCGCCTCTCACTCACTTGTTCCACTTTATTTTACGCTGCCAAGAATGCCAACGCCGTTATTTCGCCGCGCCCACGAAATCGCGAAAAAAGAGCCAGGGGCCAAACTGCCCCCAGCAGTACCGGGAGAGAGCCCCCCCCCCCCCGGTCCGGTGCATGTCGCCTCGCACTTACTGTCCATCCAGGGGCGGCGGAGTCGCAGCGCTGTCCATTCTCTGGAAAATCTCTGAGTTGGACGGCATAGCAAACTGCTGCTGCTGCTGCGTTACCCAAGCCACGTGCGCGCTGCCATGCCCCCCTACCCCACCCGTAGCAGCACCCCCGTGCGAGCGGCGGTGGCGGCTCTGGCCGCTCTCTGCGACTTTGCACGGGGACTGGCGCGGCGCCGCGCGGTCCCGTTCACGGTCCTGCAGGGATCCACTCGCTCGCTCGTTCGATCGCTCGTACACCGAGCCGCTCCCTCGCTCTCACTCACTGACTCACTCGCCCACTCGCTCACGCGCACCGCTGCGTCGGTCCGGCAAAGCCCGCGCGGCAACGTCCCGCGCCTCCTTGCGCCCTCCTCCCTCCCTCCCTCCTTTCTCCCTCCCAGCGCGCCCTCTCCCTCCTCCTCTCACTACACACGCCTCTGTCTCTCCCTGTGCCACCACTGAGCAAACACCCCTGCCCCCATCCGCTCTTCCCCTCTCTCCACGCACCCCTCCCGCACCCCTCCCGCGCTAACAATGCCTATTTGCTGAGTAACAAGCGGAGCTTTGTGGGCAGCCTCACAGTTGACAGTAAGTTATGAGTCCTTTGTGAGCTCATTGCAGAGAAAACAGAGATAGGAATTTGGCAAGAAAATATAATATGACATTCTTTAACCCAGTCGAACCTGAATTCGCGCGGAGACAAAGGCATATTGTTAGCGGGGCGCAAAGCAAGTTTGACAAATGAAATATAGAGGCTCTCTCTTGTGGGCGCGGTAAACAATGTGTGCCATTCTGTGGATGCCACACTCGGCGTGGACGCGATGCGCCACCACCGCCGCCGCCTCCTCCTCCTCCTCACTGTCTCCTTGTTCTCGACACACACACAGCAGCCACGGCACCAAACCTCCTCCCCGAGTCTCTCTCCCCCTCTCCACCTCCTCGGCACCGTGCGAAAGGAGCGGCAGGGTGGCCTGGCGAATTGCTCGGCGGGTGTGTGTGTGTGCGTATGTGTGTGTGTGCGTGCGTGTGTGCGTGCTGTGTATGCTTACGCCATTGCACTCCAGGTAGCGCATCATCATCATGATCATCGTGACCACCACCGCCACTACTGTGATGTCACGGGCAGGTTGAGGGCATTTGGTAAACACCAAGTCACGAGCAAGGGCTCGTGAACGGAGACCAATTCTGCAGTCAGCAACGCCCTACACCATCACCCGGTCAACATATTCTACCCATTTTCTTGGTTCTTTCGGTAAGTCACGGAGATAGAAATAAAATAAAAATCAGTTGAAAATATAAAAGCAAAAAAACTCACGACGTTTCGATCGCAGCACAAGCGGTCGTCTCATCGAAACGTCGTGGGTTTTTTGCTTTTATTATTTTCAATCAATTTTTTTATCTACATGACTTTACCGAAAGAACCAATAATATTAATTCCTGCAGTCACGAAAGTTTTAAGTAAAATTGCATATCCTACCCACGCTCATTATTGCTGCAGAGACGAATGTATCGCGCCGCAGAAGAGATCTCACAGGAACACAATTAAAGTGCGAGTCGAACAAAGCAGCGAGGAGACGTCCCCCCCATCCCCCCGGCACGAGAAACCTTCCGCGGTTGGGACCAACCCGCAGAGACCCTTCCCGCTCCCTCCGCGGCGCGTACTCCCTCATCATACGCGGGCACGCGCGCGGGCACGCGCTCAATATTTTGCCCCAACTGCCTTAAGTCACCACCACGTCAATCCGAGCCGCGAAGCAATCGTGGGAGAGACTTCGCAAGACGTGCGCCCCAAGGTTACGCACGAGAGAGCGCTACCCTGTCACACAGACCGAGTATACGAACAGAGGTCACACACGATGATGGACACGGACAAAGACCCTTCAATGAGCAGCCCATCATCTTCTCGTGCCCTCGCAACCCGCTCCCGATGCGCGAACTGCGCCCTGCAGACGGAGCCCCGAGGCTGCAGAGCGGCCGCCGGTGCCGCGCCTCTCTCGCCGGCTCCACGTGGGGCTCGGCACTCCACCACGAGACGCGACGTGTACAACATGTATTTGTGCTTCGTCAAAATGATAACAATAAAACATTTGCACACAACGATCTTACGCAATAAACCACAAGACGATACGCCGTATCGACATAAATGTTCCTCGACATTAACGGATGAGGATGTATTTATTCGCATCCCATCAGCCACAGTGATCCTCTGGTAGTGCACCATTTCATCAGCGTCGACGCAACCAAACCCTGGGCCGGTGTGGACATTCAGCGTCTCATCAGCAGCAGCGGAGTCGGGCTCGCTTGAACCAATGCTGGCGAACTGCCCGAATGTTCATTGCCAAGAACCCTCACCGTGAGGCCTATTGTCTGCATAATTATTGTGTTACTTATATTCTCCGCTATGACGCTAATGATTGTTTTATATTTTCTTATATATCAGATAATTGTCCTGCGAACTGGTTTTTTTTTTCAAGTAATTTGTCCGAGCCAATTGACGTTACAGGATTTTTCTCTGAATTATGTCTGCTTGTGTTTTCGATCATCTCTCGCGTTATCGTTGTGACTCCGTCTCATGTTAATAATGGGGGATTTGTCGTGACCCAAGTCGCTCACTCTTGCAAACGAGACTCATCTTGGTCTCTTTTGTTCTCACTTGGTGAAACAAAAAATCAACTTGAGCTGAAATAATAAACGTCTCGAATGAGCCAAGCGTGTGTTTGTTGCAAATATATCGTGTGTGCTAATCACAGAGACTCGAGCACAGAACTATGAGCTCTGTTGAGACGCGCCCTGGATACATCTTTTCATTTGCGCTGAACTAAACGCGATATATCGCCTCCAATAATGTGAATGGGCTTTCAAGTGGCCAAGGTTGCATCAAAGTCAAACAATACGCGCACATAGTTATGGATGATACACATCATACACAGCAGTAGTAGTATTAATAATGCCATGTATAACGCCCACAATATTTAATGGACATAAATGATGCGCAGAGCCAAGTTCAGTGTCGCTCAGTAGCCAGGCGGGAGAGGTGGGGCCTTTGAGGGAGAGGTGGAGCCTTTAATTTTCTCTTTAAAAGTCGGTGTGGATTGAATGATGCTGCGAATGTGCAGCGGGAGATGATGGCCGCATTCCAGACGGCGGGGAATGGCACCGAGAAACGACGCCGGGGAGTGACGGTGCCGGTCATTGGCGTAGAGAGGAGGAGGAGGAGAGAGGAGGGGGGAGCTCGTGGGTCGCGCTGCTGCTGCGGAGAGCTCTTCCGTGAGCTGTGGTGCAGGTGGCAGGAGCCAGGAGAGAAGAGACGCGGCGGACGACCGAGAGTAGAGGTGCGGTGGTGACAAAGGCAGCGGGAGATTCGTCGTGGGCCCTCCTGGCGATGGAGAAGCCAGTGGAGGGGTGCCGAGGGAGGTGAGGGAATCTAGCCGAGGATAATTCGTGCCGAGAACGACGCGGGCCACATGGCTTGCAACAGCTGGAGTTGAGGTCACTTGATGAGTATCGATGAGTACATGTAACATATTCATCACGTGCATACAGTGTTTTCACATGCAATGCGCGTAACATTTATTAGTGAGAGGCAATTCAAATATGGGATTTCGGATATAAATGTGGAACTCAATGGCCTCTTCTTCAGAATTATGTCACGGGGTTTCTCCGCTTTACTGCCGGGGTCGGTCCTGCCGGAATCAGAGCACGGCGAGGGGTTAGCAGTGCTTGTGTGCGAGCGAGAAAATGTGTGCGAGTGTGCGAGCGAGAAAATGTGTGCGAGTGTGCGAGTGTGAAAATGTGTGTGAGTGTGCGAGCGAGAAAATGTGTGCGAGTGTGAAAATGTGTGTGAGTGTGAAAATGTGTGTGAGTGTGCGAGCGAGAAAATGTGTGTGAGTGTGCGAGCGTGAAAATGTGTGTGAGTGTGCGAGCGTGAAAATGTGTGTGAGTGTGCGAGCGTGAAAATGTGTGTGAGTGTGCGAGCGTGAAAATGTGTGTGAGTGTGCGAGCGTGAAAATGTGTGTGAGTGTGCGAGCGTGAAAATGTGTGTGAGTGTGCGAGCGAGAAAATGTGTGTGAGTGTGCGAGCGTGAAAATGTGTGTGAGTGTGCGAGCGTGAAAATGTGTGTGAGTGTGCGAGCGTGAAAATGTGTGTGAGTGTGCGAGCGTGAAAATGTGTGTGAGTGTGCGAGCGTGAAAATGTGTGTGAGTGTGCGAGCGTGAAAATGTGTGTGAGTGTGCGAGCGAGAAAATGTGTGTGAGTGTGCGAGCGTGAAAATGTGTGTGAGTGTGCGAGCGTGTATATGTGTGTGAGTGTTCGAGTGTGTATATGTGTGTGAGTGTGCGAGCGTGAAAATGTGTGTGAGTGTTCGAGCGTGAAAATGTGTGTGAGTGTTCGAGCGTGAAAATGTGTGTGAGTGTGCGAGCGTGAAAATGTGTGTGAGTGTGCGAGCGAGAAAATGTGTGTGAGTGTTCGAGTGTGAAAATGTGTGTGAGTGTTCGAGTGTGTATATGTGTGTGAGTGTGCGAGCGTGAAAATGTGTGTGAGTGTTCGAGTGTGTATATGTGTGTGAGTGTTCGAGCGTGAAAATGTGTGTGAGTGTTCGAGTGTGTATATGTGTGTGTGTAAGTTACATTTTGTCGTTTGTGATGTAAGATAGTGTTTGTAGCGTAGTATATACAGTATGGTATCCAGTGTAACATATGAGTGTGTAGTGTGAAGGTGAACGTGGTGAGGTTGACCTGACTGAGTAGAGGTGACTAGGTGAGTGTGTTGAGGCTGAGGTGAGGCTGTCTGTGTATGCCACGGTGGCGAGATGTTAACTGCCTTGCTTGGTATGCAGGATAGTCGTGGGTTCTATTCCGACCGTGACGCCTACCGTATATTTGGAGTTTGCGTGTCTCTCTCCCCATGGTTGCGTGGATTTTTTTCCGAGTCCTCTGCTTGTTCTCTTCACGTTTAGAAACATACTCTTTGGTTCTTTCGGTAAAGTCACGTAGATATAAAACAAAATAAATGTTTTATATTTACGTGACTTTACCGAAAGAACCAAAGAGGATGGATCCCTGCAGTCACGAAAACTTCAAATCTAGTTTGGAAACATGTGTTAAGAGTATTTGGCTGCTGTAATTTTCGACAAAATAATCCACTTTGTTGAGATCTCGATTGCGGCCAGGTCCTCTGAAAAAGAGCTATATAGCTTCGTGGGCCTTAGCTGGTAAAATGTCAAAAACCAGTATGTATGTCGCAATATCAGTATGTGCGAGGGGTTGGTCACCCCTCCACCTAGCACTCGGGCTTAGCATTAACCCTGGTGTAAACACACAGTTAAGCTTGTGTTGAAGGCCAAGCCCCATTTGGTGGAGCCAGACCCTACACCTCCACTCGGGGTTCTTCCAGAAACAAGAAAACACTGGTTAGTTACAGTGACGGAAAAACATATTTGATCCCCTGCTGATTTTGTACGTTTGCCCACTGACAAAGAAATGACCAGTCTATAATTTTAATGGTAGGTTTATTTGAACAGTGAGAGACAGAATAACAACAAAAAATCCAGAAAAACGCATGTCAAAAATGTTATAAATTGGTTTGCATTTTACTTAAGGGAAATAAGTATTTGACCCCTCTGCAAAACATGACTTAGTACTTGGTGGCAAAACCCTTGTTGGCAATCACAGAGGTCAGACGTTTCTTGTAGTTGGCCACCAGGTTTGCACACATCTCAGGAGGGATTTTGTCCCACTCCTCTTTGCAGATCTTCTCCAAGTCATTAAGGTTTCGAGGCTGACGTTTGGCAACTCGAACCTTCAGCTCCCTCCACAGATTTTCTATAGGATTAAGGTCTGGAGACTGGCTAGGGCACTCCAGGACCTTAATGTGCTTCTTCTTGAGCCACTCCTTTGTTGCCTTGGCCGTGTGTTTTGGGTCATTGTCATGCTGGAATACCCATCCACGACCCATTTTCAATGCCCTGGCTGAGGGAAGGAGGTTTCTCACCCAAGATTTGACAGTACATGGCCCCGTCCATCGTCCCTTTGATGCGGTGAAGTTGTCCTGTCCCCTTAGCAGAAAAACACCACCAAAGCATAATGTTCCACCTCCATGTTTGACGGTGGAGATGGTGTTCTTGGGATCATAGGCAGCATTCCTCCTCCTCCAAACACGGCGAGTTGGGTTGATGCCAAAGAGCTCCATTTTGGTCTCATCTGACCACAACACTTTCACCCAGTTGTCCTCTAAATCATTCAGATGTTCATTGGCAAACTTCAGACGGGCATGTATATGTGCTTTCTTGAGCAGGGGGACCTTGCGGGCGCTGCAGGATTTCAGTCCTTCACGGCGTAGTGTGTTACCAACTGTTTTCTTGGTGACTATGTTCCCAGCTGCCTTGAGATCATTGACAAGATCATCCCGTGTAGTTCTGGGCTGATTCCTCACCGTTCTCATGATCATTGCAACTCCACGAGGTGAGATCTTGCATGGAGCCTCAGGCCGAGGGAGTTTGACAGTTCTTTTGTGTTTCTTCCATTTGCGAATAATCGCACCAACTGTTGTCACCTTCTCACCAAGCTGCCTTGACGATGGTCTTGCAGCCCATTCCAGCCTTGTGTAGATCTACAATCTTGTCCCTGACATCTTTGGAGAGCTTTTTGGTCTCGGCCATGGTGGAGAGTTTGGAATCTGATTGATTTCTTCTGTGAACAGGTGTCTTTTATACAGGTGACAAGCTGAGATTAGGAACACGCCCTTTAAAAGTGTGCTCCTAATCTCAGCTCATTACCTGTATAAAAGACACCTGGGAGCCAGAAATCTTTCTAATTGAGAGGGGGTCAAATACTTATTTCCCTCATTAAAATGCAAATAAATTTATAACATTTTTGACATGCGTTTTTCTGGATTTTGTTGTTGTTATTCTGTCTCTCACTGTTCAAATAAACCTACCATTAAAATTATAGACTGATAATTTCTTTGTCAGTGGGCAAACGTACAAAATCAGCAGGTGATCAAATACTTTTTTCCCTCGCTGTATGTATGGTGTAAAATAAGTTATACATACACACTGTGGAGGAGAGGCTTCCATTCCTCTGTCGGGAGCTGGACCAGTACCACTCGGACCTCTGTGGTATACAGAAGGTCTGATAGACTGGTTCTGGCTCCCATCACCATGAGGGGTGGACAGTTTTCGAACTTGGGACAGGCAACTGCCAAACAACAGTGAGTGGCTCTTCTTCTAAACAATATAATGAAGGGGGCATAGGAGTGTGGAGGCGAGATGTGGGAAGCAGTGAATCCCAGGCCGATGGTGGCTTACGCACTCACAAATGAAAAACATCAGTGGAGAGATGCAGACAAGGCTAATGATGCAGATGCCTTCTATGACTTGTCCCAGGTGCTGGATAAATTGATCCCTTAGGATAGAGTTATATTGTTCGGTGACTGGGCTGAGCAGGTCATGATACAGGCACTTAGACCTGAGTGATTGGAAGGCATGAGCTAGACAATGGTAGGGGGTTGCTAGACTGTGCAGCCCATGGGCTTGTAATCACCAACACACTTTTCCAGCATCGGTTTAGGCACTGTGTCTGATCCACCTGCCATGGCTGCATTGGGTCCAGATTTCTCCAAATACCCTGGTTGATATTCCGACTAGGCGAAGGGAAGTGGCAGGCCCACTCCCACTGTCTATAACATCCAACATCCTAAGCTGAGGGAATGGTCGTGGATGGCTGATGAAATGTAAACTGCCTCAGTAGCAAGTCACTCTTCAACTCCATCAAAAAAGTAACTTTCAGCACCACACCTATCACCATCCTTAAGCAAAAGAACAGTCATATATCCGTCTGCTGCAGCAGAGGTGTAGGGAATATCAACAGACCCATATCTCTGCTTTATTGACTTGGTCAAGGCTTATGATAACATCAATAGGTCAGGGCTCTGGGTTATTTTCCATGCTTTCAGAGTTCCAGACCCCCTGTTTATAATCAGTGAGGATCTTCATAGTGATGTGCAGGCCTAGGTAAAGCTGCGTGGCCAGGAGTCGGAGTGATGTTATATTCACCTTAGAGAGCAATAGAGATGTCCTCTGGCCCCGACGTACTTTCACTTTTTCTTTGGCCACGTAGTGCGAGGAGCTTTCCATAAATGTACTGGTAGAATTTCCATCTGGTATAGAAACAATGGGAGTCTGATTAATGCTCGGTGTGGTCAAGGGATGACTTCCTATTGGTCAACCATGTTATATATGCAGATGCTCTGGTGATTGCTGCCCACTGAGGAGTTGGAGACACTACTGCTGAACTTGGAGAGTGCTACTTAGAGATGAGACCTGACCATCAGCCCCACAAAAACAAAGCAGCTGCCTGGGAATTTTATATGATCGAATTCTCCGTCTACTCCCAATGAGTGATGGGGCAGTTGTGGAAAGAGTGGAGACATTGCCGTACCTCGGCAGGGTGCTTATGACCAACTCTGGTTTGGCAGCAGAGGTCTCACTCCGAATCAATCGAGCCATGGCACCTGGGTCTGTTCCGTGACATCCTGCCAGTGAGCCTTCGACATTTTACGCGGCCTCTGAGTGCGTGTGTGTGACCAAGTGTGTAATTTGTATGCGTGAGTGTGGCTGTGTGTTCGTGTGCATTAGCGTGTTGTGGGGAGCGATATGCGCAGTCGTTAGCGCACTCTGCTACAAACCCGGCGACCCGAGTTCAATTCCCGCTCGTCACCAATAACAAGAGCAAATATTTCAACCAGTCCTGGGCCTCCCCAAATTCGACTCGGCTTAAACAGATTACTACCGACGGCCCAAGCAGTGAGAAGAGCAACGTCACTTTGCGAGACAATGGCGGTGCGTGTCAGCGGTTGTTGTCTGTGACGTCATCACCTCCCACCAACTAATCAGCTACAACCGCGATTTTGGCGTCAATTTTGCAGCGGCAGCTCTACCGCTCTCGTCAGAGAGGAGGGCGAACGTGGCTTCTGATGAGGTGGACACCTCCGTGACGTGAGCCTGGCGTTGAGTGGCGGCAGCAGCAGCTGGAGCCACGCAGGAAAGGAGGCGCGTGGCAGAGGCGGTGAGCACGGCAATGTTGTTCGCGTTATAACATCGTGGGAAATGTTAACCGTGTTCGAAAGGTGATCAAAGTTGCCGATATAGTACATTGCAATGCCGTCCATGTTATTATATTGTGAGAAATAATGTAAACCTCCACGCAAAAATCCACGACCATAATGCGCTCAACCACAGTCGTACATCACAAAATGTGCGCCAACAACAATCACAAAGAAGACGAAACAAGAACGGCTCAAAGACAGCGATCTCTCGCTCCACGCAGTAGCCGTGTGTGGCAGAGGGTGAGATGGCGGACGTATGACTGCTCGCTACCAACCCGTACGTTCTTGGAGAAATGTTACGCAATCCACGTGCGTAACAAAAAAAAGTCCTTTGGGGAATCGGAAATTAAAAAAATCGTAGCCTCAGCATTGTTTTAAAATTATGTAAGCCGTTCGGTAGCACCGGAGAGACAAAGACGGTCGGGCTTGATGCTGGTCACCCCACCACTTCGTGTGCCGTGCCCGTCCTCAATAGGCGCTCGCTAACAGCACTTTGCCCCAACCGTCTGTTAAAGGGCTACAGAGAACATTCGTCGCCTTTGTGTGAGCGCGTGTTAATTAACGCGTGTATGTCATCGTGATGTCATGTAAGCATACAATTATAATTGTTGTTCGAATTTAATCTACAAAAAAAGCCAAGTTATATAAAATAGCGACCACTGGGAAGATGTAATGTCAAACTGGATACATGAGAAAAGACATCACCAAGACAAAACTATGCTCCCGTTTCCATCCATCACCACCACCGCCGCCGCCATGCTGTTTGGCACGCGATGTCAGATCGTCTAGATCTGATCAAAAGACCACAGTGGAACTACGGCGTTCAGAGACAGCTCGGGCAACACCTAAGATTTGACCAAAAATAAACCGTGGGCTCCCATGCGAGGTCACCGCAGTAGCGGTGCGGACCGCTTACGCTGCAGGCTTTCCGCTGCTCTTCTGATTTGGCTGCGAGTCGCTGCCCTGCTTTCAAGTCTTTCACTTCACACAGGTTATGTCTTACAGCGTGCTTGAATGGCTGCATGGTTTCTGGCATTATTGTTGCCCATGAATGTATAGTGGTTCTTCGGTTCACGATGCCATATATTAACGATTCTTCGATGAACGACACGCCTCCCATCGGGTCTCATTGTTTCTATTAATGAGAAATGTTCGATTAACGATATTTTTACGATATCACGCGGCCGCCAATTTCGGGCAATCGGAGCGCTCCTAAGTGGACTCGGCAATCCTCAGCCAATCAGCAGCGCCCTTAAATTAGTGTTTTGAGAGCAACTGGCCTTTTCAATGTTTGATGTGCGTTACTTATGGAAACAGCTATCTCGAATACTTTGTGTTTCTATTGATATTAATGCTTTAACATTTGCTTATTTATTTAATCATAAAAAATGTGTTAATAATTAAAAAGTATGTTTTAGTGTGAACACGTTAAGTTCCGATTGTTGTGAAACAAATTAAGCCTTAATGCGTATTTCCTATAGTCGATTAACGACTATTTCAATGAATGATGTTTTTTTTGTGAAACCAAGTAATATTGTTTACCGAGGAACCCCTCGGTGGAGTCGCATGGAGTAACCGACCGGCTGGAGTGGAACTGGCTCGATCGCTCGCCTCCTGTAGGGGGCAGGGCACCAAAATGGATGTCTGGTTCACTCCCGCCTCCTGTGAGGGGTTTTCTCCGAGTACTTTGATTTCCTTCTGAATGCAAATGAAAATAATCAAAGAGCAAACTTCCCAGCATGATGGTCTTCAAGCAAACGATTCAAGACTAAGTAAAGCATTGTTGTTTATTTCTAACAATGGGTCGTTTGTCTAAAGAAGCCCGGGCGAGGTCTCAAGACTCCATTGCAGCATTCCAGAAGGATCTTGCAATGCGAGTTTTCCCCTAATACATGTTCTGCATTAAGATGAAAACAGGAGTAGTCTAAACAAAAATCATAGTTAGATGAGCAACCTACTTAGCCTACTCCAATCTACTTGCCACACAATATTTGGGAGACTCGTGCACGTGCAAAAATATGTGCGACTCAGGGCAGCCGAGCCTCCAAAGCCCTGGATCGCACGCACGCAACTCCCAGTCTTGTAGGCCTCTCCGTCAGCCCAACGTGGTTTGTTAATTTACACAGAGACTACCACACCGTACGCTGGCCTAAAGAGCTCACTGTCCTCGATGAGAGTTGAGTCCAGGTCAGGGGGAGACGCCGTGGCTTTGCGCTGCTGACGGATACCAGGGCCACCAGCGTCCTGGCTTTGCATACATGAGCGCCAGGTAAGGAGCAATAATTATCAGACACGAGCATGGAAAAACGCGTTAACTCGACCAAATGTATCGATACCTCCCCCCCCCCCTCGTATCTAACGAAGAAACGGAATGTAAATACTTTTCTAACCTATAAAGAACCTTTTCTAACCTATAAGGTTCTTGTTTTATTAATGTACAACACACTGTTCCCGTTAACTTCACTCGTTGATGTCCTTCACCCAAGGACCGTCCTGACTGTTCCGTCTCATCCACGCTGTGTTCAACTCACCACGCTGCAGGTCATCTCACTTCGCTGCATCTCCCCTCGCCGCTGCTCCACTTTGGAATTCCCTCCTCCCATCATCGTCTCTCTCGCCAAACTCTAATCATGATAATAACCTGGCTCAATTCATGAAACGTGCAGCATATGGAATAAAAGCCGTTATCTGTTAAGTATTTTCTCTTCCTGCGTCTGATTGTTGCTGGCTCCTTGGCATCACCACTCTCAGCCAACCAGGGAGGGATGTTGAATATTCTGGATGGAGGTCAGCCCCTCGCCGAGTCCCTGTCCTCACGAGGGGTGCCACGGTGGCGAGATGTTAACTACCTCGCCTGGTATGCAGGAGGACGTAGGTTCGATTCCGACCCGATGCTTGTATATTTGAAGTTTGCATGTCTCGTTTGGATTTTTCTCCAGGTCCTGCGGTTTTTCCCCTCCACATTTATAAACGTGCGTTTAGAGTATTTGACTGCTCTAAATTTCCACGTGATAAGTCACTTCGTTGAGCTAAAATTTTTGATAGCCGGGTCGCAACTGAAAAAGAGCTATACAGTAGCTTAGTAGGCCTTACCTGGTAAAATCAAATAAAATAGTTTTAGTTTAATAGTTTAAATCTCCCACGTGACCGCCGCGTCTCGATGACGGAGGCGCATGGCTCGGCACGGCCCCCTTGGGAAAGGGGCGAGCAAACTGCGTGGTGCACTTGGGTGGACCGCGTGACCTGGGCCTACCACGAGCCGCTGGCTCTGCTCCCAATGCAATAACAAATTCTATTCACCTGATTTAGGGAGAACAAAAATGTTCAAACCAGTAAAATCATACTTAAAAAATATATATTTACACTTGTTCACAATGGGAAGTCTCATCAAGACTC
>NC_083811.1:16066581-16124094 GCF_015708825.2 Lethenteron reissneri
CTTGGGACAATTAAAAAAGGCTGACAGAGATAAGATATTGGCACTCTAAATGTATTGCTAGAGAAGGATACTGCATCTAAACTGAGCCCAAAGAGTGATCAACGTAGAAATAAAAAAACGTTGAACATAGAAAAATACCCAATGATGCACGGAGTGATGAGAAGGAAACAGACACTGTTTGGACACATATGTAGGATGGACAACAATTGGAAAATGAAAAAGGATTTTTTGCGGAAAAATAGAAGAACCCAGAAAAAGAGGAAAACCTAGCAGAGAATGGCTTGATGACACATAAGAGATTAGTGACAGAAAGATGTGGCACTACTTGAACATATTGGATAGTGGAAACGAATGATAAAACGTTCATACTCTTTGGTTCTTTCAGTAAAGTCACGTAGGTAGAAAAAATAATAGACCATGACGTTACGATCGCAACAACAAGCGACCGTCTATCTACGTGACTTTACCAAAAGAACCAAAGAGTGTGGATTCTTGCAGTCACGAAAGCTTCAAATCAAGATTGATAAAACGTTCATTAGAGACCTTCAGGCTATCTGCTCATGAATCGTAATTATGATAACTTGAATTAGTAATACACATTTAACATGTACAACCAACTTGAAAGAAGATGTGTAAATTCACACATATCAATGCTGATCATTTTTGTAGCACACCTTGGCAAGATACCCCTCCCATAGCAACAGCTCCTTTGCCAATGCCTCAGTATTTCGTTTCAGAGCAGAGTTGTGCCGCTCCTGCACTGGAATGCGCCAGTTGTAGTAGATGACATCCCCTGAATGAAGATAAAGGCAAAAGTTTTACGAAATGTGCAATGCAGAACTAAAACACAACAGTAGATACCTTTAAAAACAACCAATCCTCGAATAAAACCAATTCCAACAAATACAGTCATAGCAAAAGGCACCACACGTAGTCAATCAAAATATATGTAACTTTTATTTATACCTAGGTAAAACTCAATTGAGGTAATATGTCTATTTAGGACGTCTCTTGAGGGAGATATAATTTTAAACTGCGTAGGGATGATTTGAGAGCCCGATTCCTCTGCCTTGATATACATGATGCAATGCACATGTTAGTGGTGCTTAATACAAATCAATCACAATTACAATTGTAAGGCATAACAGGTTCCAAATTTTTTTGGCATTTATTTTGATATAACATCTTAATTGGGAACACATTTGCATCATCTGCCTGCGGATTTCCCCTCAGTTATCCCAGCCATCAGACCACCAGGAAACCCCACTTTGTTAAAAAAATGTGCATATCACTTATTATTAAATGTCGTATTGAACTAAAGTAGGATTTTCTGATTTCATTTTAGCTTCCTCTCCTGTTTCCTTTACAAAATCAAATCTAGATACTGAAAGTCACCTCCTTTCTCTGTTCCTTATCAACTGGTTTTCCATCTGTCTGCAATGACCTTGCTGTTCATATTATACATGCTCTATAATGCCGAGCAGATGTAATTCACTTTTGCCAAACGTCCCCACTGTGGCATCAACTCTCTTCATTAGACCTGTAAAAGCATTTTATTTGGCTCAATTAATCCAGAAACATCTGTAACAACATCAATTGAGCTTATATCTGCAAATGGATGCAAGCTATATTCACATATTGGACGGATCTTCCAAAAGGGTTAGAGAGGATTTGATTCTGATACTACAGTCTTGGACTGGCTGGTATGTAATGGGTTTTTCTTACTTTGCACAATGTGCATCTGTAATTTAGGAATGTTCAAGTTAATGAGTATTCAAAATTATGTTTTTTTAGGCCGAATATGCAACTTAATTGTTGCCCCCAAGTTAGTATCCTGGAAATCCACAAGCCCTGCTGGTGAATCCAGGGCTCCGTGCATAAATAATTGCTTAATGGTGAGGGCATATGAGACAGAGAAGAGAGGAGCGGAAAAAAAAAGGTGTACCACAGAGGCAGAAAAGGGCAGACACGAAGATACTGAGTAGAAGGGACAGATGTAGAGAAAGTGATACAACTTGATGTGGCCACCTCTCTTTCTGTGTCTCACAGTGCTAGAACAAGCAACTATAAGGATTTTGAAGAATCATATAATGTGAGAACATATCATTATAATACAGCACTGGTGATAGGGGGATTTAAATACATTTTCTAAGAACATGTCACTCCACTGAATATTCCACCCAAGCAACGTGATTTTATCTTCCCCTGCACGACAGTGTGTGGACCACTGTGTCCACAGTGCATCATACAAAATATAACGCACTAGTCATGCTTCCGTAATGTGCGGGCCACTAGGTTCATACGCGAGTTTCAAATGTGGGCAATGTGTGATCATCACCAGATTTCTGTTGCAAGGTGAGGACCTCAAATGTGCGCTGCAGAACCAAGGCCTGCTCTGCTGCTCCAATCTGGCATCAGTTTTGTGCCCTGTGCCTTGACTGATTCTGCACAGACAAACAACGTATGTGAATTGCAACAAATAATAACCATAGGTATTATTTCCACCTTGTTTGACACCAATTCCGTCCATAAATATAGACATTTGACTAAAACACGAACGTTGTTATCTTCAAGTTGACTTTAAATATAGAATGACCAAGTGGCACAATGATTAAGACAAGAGGATCAAACAATTAGTCTCTTCAGCTTTTCAACCCCCTGGGGTTGATAATATACATACTATTTAGTGTGAAGTCAACAGTGACTGTACTATAGACCCCATAAGAATATGTAATTCTACCACAAGCTCAGGCTGATGAACTGGAGATGAACAAGGCTGCATGTACGATTGAATGGGAAAGCACTTTGCTGGAATGGATATCCTGACCCAGGCATTGTGCACAGGATAACAGGGATAGCACAACAGTTGGCTCATGAATTGAAGACAATTGTGTTCTAAGGAAACTTTCTGCCACTGGGAGCTCACATCTGTATCATGTTCCAAATTCCTTTCAACTCATGAGTTGGGCCCCATCCGTGAGATGCATATTGTGCTATACAGGCGTGTCGTCTCGCTTATCGAGCACGATGTATTCCACGCAAATTGCTCGGTAAGCGAAATCTCGTTAAATGATCATTGTTTTCCCATTGACTCTCTGCCACGTTAAAAGCTGAGTTACATTCCAACCCCAAAATGTTCCACTCTTGAGCAACTTCTATCATGTGAGAAATACCAATTATTGTATCATTTTAAAATAAAGTAATAAAACATCAAATTTAACACTTACCACACATGAAGCACCAGTGCAAGATCCCCCATATAGCCTTAACAGACTGTCGGGGTAAGTGCTGTTAGCGAGCACCTATGAAGGCTGGCACGGCACACGAGGGGGTGAGTGGCCAGCACCATGACCCGGCCACCTTTGTCTCCCCAGTGGTTATGTTTAAATACTGCACCAGGTACTCACTCATTTGAGTCGGCCTCGGGGAAGCCCAGGACCGGTTCAGATAATCCTCACTGGTGTTGACCGTGAGCAGGAATTGAACTCTGGTCGCCGGGTTCGTAGCTCCGCTCCCCACAACAACCACCATTCGCCACTAAGTGGTCGTGATGTCACCACGGCCCTTGTGCCAGGTTATGTGCACTTTAAGGCCATGTGAAGAGTCAAATGCTCACTGGCAGGTGGTCACGGAACAAACCCAGGTACCATGGGTTGACTGACTGAGATGACCGGTAGATGCACCATCCGTGTCCCCTACTGTGCCAACTTGCTGTTTAGCCATCCAGCGCTCTGCTCATTGTTGTGAGAGTCACTCCTCTGCCCTCTGCTGTTGTTGGAGGGTGACTACCTCCAACTACCCGGTGGCATCGTTCACGAGCCTTCTTCACAGAGGTCGACCTTGGCACTGCTTGTACCGGTCATTGGATTGTCCACTCAACTCTATATTCTCTCGGACCACATCATTCCATCTCTTATCTTGCCCGTGCCATGCCCATTTAGCCCCCTATATCCAGTTGAACAAAAACTATTTGTACATGTCGTGGCTGGGCATGTGTGCTACATGACCCAGCAAACACAGCCTTGCCTGATGGAGGGAGCTCACCAAAGGGACTTTGTCCAGATCTTTCAAGGGATTTGTGAGCTCTTAAACATTCCAGCCTGGTTAAACCCAGGATGGACCGTAGGCAGGCCAGTCTGAATGTATCTAACCGGTGATGATATTCCATTAGGGGGGTGCACGTTTCGTAAGCATAGATAAGGGAGGGCATGACTGTGGCCATGAAGACCCTAATCTTCATATGGAGCGACAGACCGGGTAGCTTCCACAGCATTATGCAGCTGATGAAATGATGATACCATTTGACTGATGAAGAGTAAGACCTCTGCCGTCTAACCGGAGCTGGTCATAAGCACACTGCCAAGGTATGGAAACCTCTCCACTCTCTCCACAACTGCCCCATCACCAATGGAGAGTTGAGGGGTGAAGTTTTTGATGATACGAAATACCCAGGCACATGCTTAGTGTAGTGGGGCTGATGGTAACGCCCAACCTTATAGTAGCATGCTCCAGGTCAAGCAGCAGAGCCTCCAACTCCTTCTCCGAGTGAGCAGCAATCACCAGATTATTAGCATACATAACATGGTTGACCAATTAGGAGCCATCCCTCAACTGCACCTGGGCATCCATCTGCCTCAAATTGTATATGTACCAGATGGCAGTTCCTCCGGTACAGCAATGGAAGGCTTCTCGAATTATATGGCCGAAAAATATGTTAAGTAATGTAGGCACCACAGGACATCCCTGTCGGTACCAAGGTGAACAGGGAATGGCTCTGATTCCTAGCCACATAGCTTTACCTGAGCAGAAAGTCCGGGACTCCAAAAGTACAAAGAACAACCCAGAGCCCAGGCCTATTGATGGTATCATAGGCCTTGACCAGGCCAATAAAGCAGAGATGTAGGTCCTGTTGGAATTCCCTACACCTCTTCTATAGCAGACAAACAGAAAATATAGAAAATATGTCATCCGTGCAGGATCACCCGAGCCTGAAACCACATTGTGGCTCTGCAAGGCTCTCCTCAGAGTGCCTGGCAAAGCGATGTTGAGTAATCCTTGCCATGACCTTTTTCGACACACTGAGGAGGGAGGTGCCCCTGTAGTTACGACAATCTGTGCGGTCTCCCTTCTTAAAGAGGGGGACCACCAGGGAATCCTTCCAATCCTGCAGAACCCGTCCAGTGGTCCAGACAGTTGTGATTATGTCATATAGGACAGTCGGCACATAAACGCCTGGTCTCAAGACTCTGGATTGCCTTCTGTACTTCTTCAATAGAGGGCACTTCAGTCAGCCACTCACAAGGGGTGCTTACTTCTTCCAATATTTGAGGCACTCTAACCTCAGCAATTCCATCCCCACTATGAAGAGAACAGTTGATTGGAATTGCCCCTCCCCCATTGCTGTGTTCACAGCCATCACAGAGTTACCATCCGGCACCATCGAGGAAGGGGGTTGTTTTTGCTGGATACTGCTCCTCACACCACACGTAGCCAACCATAAGTGACACATGCCTGTACTTCAAACACACTTTTTACGAACGTTGCTTCAATCCCTTTTTCCGTTGTTTTGTCAATATTCCCTCTGAGGAGTTCGAGCCACCTTTTCAATTTTCATTCCTCTTGATTTACTTTGAGCATCTCCCATCTTATTAAGAATTTTGTCATGGTTCTCGACTTTATTAAAACAACTATAAGAGAGGTTATGGCCTGAGTTATCTTGTTACTTGGTCCAATTTTTCATTCACAATATTTTTCATCTCTAAATATAAAGCTTTTTTTAACAAATGACTGCAGGAATCCATACTCTGGTTCTTTCGGTAAAGTCACGTAGGTATAAATAAAATAAATCACGACGTTTCGATCGCAACACAAGCGGTCGTCCTCAGGCAGAAAAAATATAATCCAGCAGTGGAACAGCTGAACTAGCGAGAGAGCAGCTACAACAAGGAGGCTATATATGTGGCGATGGGCAAACAAGCGGGATCTGAGCTGGAAAGGAATTCCACCCCGTCCCAAGCACCTCAGTTGTGTTAATGGGGGATTAGGGAGAGAGGGAGATTAGCATGAATGAGCTTCTGTCACCGCATAAGAGTATCATGCCCGCATATACGCACAACAGCAGTGTTAATGAGAGATTAGCACCATGAGAGTGCAATCCAAATGGTATGTGAGCATGAGAGTACAATCCAAAGGACATGTGAGAGATCTAAGAGAGGCATAGAGAGAGAGACAGAGAGTCCGAAATAACAGCTGACATCGGCAGGTAGGATGGAAACATCACAGTCAGTTAAGACTTTACCCATTAACACAACTGAGGTGCTTGCATCCGGGGGTGGAATTCATTTACAGCTCAGACCCCGCTTGCTTGCCCATCGCCACATATATAGCCTTGTTGTAGCTGCTCTCCCGCTAGTTCAGCAGTTCCACTGCTGGATTATATTTTTTCCGCCTGAGGACGACCGCTTGTGTTGCGATCTAAACGTCGTGATTTATTTTATACCTACGTGACTTTACCAAAAGAACCAAAGAGTATGGATTCCAAACAAAACCTATGAAAATATGTTCAAAACATTCACACAATTCATCTAAGACATTTTCAAACGAGCATATTCATTTTGACATTGTGTAATTTTACGGCATATGTTGTGGCATGCACAACATAAACAAAATTGTAACATGTTATGGGTATCTAACATTTTCATCAAGAGTTTCACTCCACATTACTTTGAAAGGTTGCATTATGTAACCCTTTGTCATTACTTGAAAGTGCACACATTGAGGCTTACGTTCTCGTATCATGACTCACCTCCAGGTAGAAGCACGCCCCTAAGGATTCGTTGATAATGTTGACACCGTGACGGAAGGAGGGAAGCTGCGGGGGGACAAGATTGATCAGCTAAGTGAACCCACTCAAGAAATCACAGTATTAATAAACTCAAGCAATGAACAAATCTATGAAGAATTCCCATTATTCAAACTATAACCTCATGTTCCAAGAATCCATACACATATTTTAAGAACAGGCAGACCTCGCTTAGCACAACCCCATAGCAAGCTGATTAATTATAGCGCTCTTTGTCCTGGAGAAACGAAAACACCGACAGATTGCTTACGAGTGATAACAAGCAGCAACGCTAGCTGAGGAAAGGGGCCATCCATTTAGTACGTATGTAATAAAGGACTCTTTCACAGTGTCGATCTCCGTTGTCCTTTATTTGGGTTCGTGTAAATCTCGCTCCCACGGCGTCCTCGCTCAGGCCCGCGTCTCCTCCGTCGATCACTCCACAGCCACCCTGCTGCTCCGCTCTGCAGCCACCCTGCTGCTCCGCTCTGCAGCCACCCTGCTGCTCCGCCCTGCAGCCACACTGCTGCTCCGCCCTGCAGCCACACTGCTGCTCCGCTCTGCAGCCACACTGCTGCTCCGCTCTGCAGCCACACTGCTGCTCCGCTCTGCAGCCACACTGCTGCTCCGCTCTGCAGCCACACTGCTGCTCCGCTCTGCAGCCACACTGCTGCTCCGCTCTGCAGCCACACTGCTGCTCCGCTCTGCAGCCACACTGCTGCTCCGCTCTGCAGCCACACTGCTGCTCCGCTCTGCAGCCACACTGCTGCTCCGCTCTGCAGTCACACTGCTGCTCCGCTCTGCAGCCCCACTGCTGCTCCGGACACCGATGGCCGACAGTGCCGAGGTCTCCCAACACGTGGTGATCGCGCCACTCTCCCAGTACTGCCCAGCGTGGCCTCCTCCTGTTTCACTCCGTTTCAACTCCCCGATCCCCTTCCGGTTCTCTCCCTAATCCTCTCCCCCACGTGACCCTAACTCCTCCCTCTCCTCACGTAACCCAGACTCCGCCCCCCTCAACCCTTGCTCGCATTACACGTATGCAAAAATCTGTCAAAACTTGACTCCTCCCCCCTCCCTGTAGGCACGCGTTCTTTTACACCGCGCCCCACCTGCATACCCCACCTGCATACGTATGCTTGACGCACCCCCTCCCGAATCCTATAGAACGGTCGATATTTAATCCACGTAGAAACGATCAAGGATTAATAACAGTAACGTGTGATAATAGGTTTTTCCCTTTTCTGGAAACAAAACAGGTGTTATGATGTTAAAACACCAAACTGAAACCTTTTACAAGGAATCATGTCTGCATCAACCACAATACTTGGTGTCAGAATGCAAACAAAAAACTTACTCTGATAATATATGTGTAGTGACGGTACGCGCTGACAAGGGGGGAGCGTGTGAGAGCGCGTCGGGTGTGGCTACATCGCGTGGTATAGTGGTGACGCGCGCTGACAGTGATGGATCGTGTGGCAGCGCGTGGGGAGTGGTTGTGTGCGCTGACACAAGCTGAGAAAAAGGATCATGTGGCAGCGCGTGGTGATTGGTCAACTAGGGTGGGTGCTCACATCGAGGTCCGCATAGGCTCCGTCTCCCCGGGAGCGGAGGACTATAAAAGGCGATGCGCGGGGGCGCTGGGGGAGTTGGTAACCAGTGAAGATCGAAGACGGAGTTGGAAGAGATAGGGCCCTGAGACCCCTAGTCCCGCTGTCCTTGTAAGGGCCGGGACCCTGTGCGGCTCAGAGGCGAGACCATGGGACCCGCGGCCTGACGTCCGTGTGAGGGCGAGGCTGTGGGACCCAGTGGTCGGGACCCATACCCCAGCCGGGGTGGGTTCCCTGGAAGCTACGGGGCGGGAGAGCCCGTGTGTGTGTAGCCGGGGGAACCGCGTAGCGTAGGCTGCAGTTGGCCACACGTGTTAGTGAAGTTGGTGTTAATAAAAGTGTGCTACCCGTCAAGTCGTCTCCCGCCCAAATTCCTACATTACATATGCATTGCCCTTGAAACTGATTGGTCCAAACCAGATAGTTTTCTTTTGAGCCTCGTCTCAAAGGATGTTAGACCAGAGGATGCCAAAAGGCATATGTATATAGTAACGTGTTTAAGCAAACAGATAGTCCACCGCCGGACTATCAAACTAATTTGAAGGCCAATGTATACAAATTATTATCGAGGCTTAACCCCCTCTCATTTCCTACGAGTAAGTACAATGTCAGTAGATCCCCCCCATACGCAAGCGTACGCATTTGGGTTAACCTCCCCTCCCCCCTCTGTATACGTACAAAATGGATGGCCCCCAAACATAGTCGCCCCCATCATTCGCTCAGCGATTGAGAGCGACGCATGGCTCTGAGCTAACCAGACCCCACCACTCCCCGTGATTCGATTATCACGATTCGTGGCTACGATTCCATTTTAAAAAGCAAATCAAATTATATATTTTTAGCACATAGGCTGTCGCGACCAATATTATCAGAGGTTTTTGGATTATATTGTGTAAATATAAGTGTACCGGTGAAAACATTGTCACTCAAATTGTAAATGTTGTGGGTTTACTTTCCAACACACCGGCGTGCTGAACTCGTAAACAACGTGAGAAACCTTTATATTTATGAAATCTAATCCAAAAAACCTCGACTATGGTTATTTAAAAAAAAAAAATCATGTTATTATTACAGTGCCTTTAGGCAGGTGAGAACTTATATGAGACAAGGATAGTTTCATGTGACATCTCAAATAAACCTCACCACAAAATTGACTGAGGGAGTCACTAAGACCCAGGTTGAGAGTGCAGCAACTCCAACCAATGCCTTATAGGAGTACAGTCGAATGCACTCGTGAGTACATGTACTCATGTTATTATAAATTATTTTGATCTATGAATTGTTTATCGTACGGATTACTATTATATGCACTACTAGCTTTACTACCCAGCTTCGCCCGGGGCTTGGATTCACGGCGCCCGGCCGCCTTTGTCTCCCCAGTGACGATATTCACACCGCACGAGTTACTCGTTTGAGGCCGAGCCGACCTAGGGGAGGCCCAGGACGGGTTCAAATAATCTTCACCGGTGGTGGCCGTGAGCGGGAATCGAACTCGGGTCGCCGGGTTCGTAGCGCAGCGCGCTAACCACTACACTACCGCCACATAAACGCACACACGCGCTTGCAGCAGACACACACCACTTTCAGGGTGCGGAGGGCAGTAAACGACTGAAATAATAAAGCAATGCTGCGCGAAGAACGCCTTAGACCTGCAACACATTTGTATTTCACTTTACCCGCGATCAGCAGGCACACTCCGATACGCTTCCGTAAACGGGCCACATGACAGATGTGACGTCACAGCTCACTTGCCGTGCAAAATATATGTATTATTGCGCCCCCCCCCCCCCCGAAAAAATATACAAAAGTCTATTTTTATAATTTTTGCATGGTGTACAGTAGGCCTCGGCAAGGTAAGGTAATTTACCCTTTTTACCGGGTAAAGGGTAAAGGTGTCGACATGCCAAGGGATAAGGTAAAGGGTAGGGTAAAGGTAGCTCGGAAGATTTACCCGATAGGGTAAAGGTAGCGCGAAGTATTACCCGGTAAATACAGTACCTAGTTTACCACTAAAAGCTCCGTGGCGCAGTCCGTGGCCTCCATTTAACAATATTAAAAAACTTTATTAAAAACACGCTTTTATTAAATGTACTAATAATGGCAGAACTCCACAACTCCAGGAAGTGGCCCCGAAGCTTGCCATAACGTAAGGGGCCGTGGCCAATTACAGCCAACGTCAGTTGACCGTGGACAATTAGACCCAAGCCGAAACATAACATATAAAAAAGAATGTTTAAAAATATATATATTTTTATGATATAATATAGTCTTGTCATCAGTATGACCATAAGTATACCAAGTTTGCAGTCGATACCACATTAGGAAGTGGGTAAAAGTTTAGTTACAAGATTTGAGGATAAAACGACAACAACGACAACAACGAGCGTGTAAAATTGGAATCATCGAGAGTATTCTAAATGAATAAAGCGCTCTACCCAGCATTTACCATTATAAACCTTGTTCATGTGTAGTTTCCTAGTGATTACCCTGTAATCAGGTAATTTGTATGGGGTAAGGGTAAAAGATAGGCTCGTTGTTTTTACCTTTTAACTTTTACCTTACCTTGCCGAGGCCTAGTGTACAGTCTGGAAAGTACCCACATGGCAAATTTCAAGTTTGTTGTATGTCGGGAAGTACGCTAAACATTTTGAACAGACACAAAATCACAAATTTCCCTTTGATATATATGGATAGACTAGCTTTACTACCCGGCTTCACCCGGGACTTGGATTCACCACGCCAGGCCGCCTTTGGCTCCCCAGTGGCGATGTTCACACACCACACCAGTTACTCGTTTGAGGCTGAGTCGACCTAGGGGAGGCCTAAGAGCGGTTCCAATAATCGTCACTGGTAGTGGCCGTGAGCGAGAATGAAACTCGGGTCGCCGGGTTCGTGGCGCAGCGCGCGAATCGCTACGCAGTCACTGCCCGCCCCCACACACAGGATAAAGACAAAGATCCCCCGTGTAGCCTGTGAGTCTGTAGGGGGCAAGTGCTTTTAGCGAGCACCTATGAAGGCCGGCACGGCACACGAGGGGGTGGGTGGCCAGCACCACGGCCGGCCGCCTTTGTCTCCCCAGTGGCGATGTTCACACAGCACACCAGTCACTCTTTGGAAGCCGAGTCGACCGAGGGGAGGCCCAGGACCGGTTAAAATGATCGTCACCGGTGGTGGCCATGAGCGGGAATCGAACTTGGGTCACTGGGTTCGCAGCGCAGCGCGCTAACCACTACACTACCGCTCCCCCCACACACAAACGCGCGGGCGGCCATAGGTCCACATACACGCGCTTGCTGCAGACACACACAACTTTCAGGGTGCGTACGGCAGTAAACGACTTAAATAATAAAGCAATGCTGCGCAAAGAACGCTCTAGACCTGAAACACATTTGTATGGCACTGTGCCCACGGAGGGTTGGGGGGGTGCGTGACGTGAGCAGGCACACTGCGTGACGCTTCTGCATGCGGCTCACATGACAGATGTGACGTCACAGCTCACATGCCGTGCGAAATATATCCATTATTGCGCCCCCCCCCCCCCCCAAAACACAAAAGTCTATTTTTATACTTTCTGCATTGTGTATAGTCTGGAAGCTAACCACATGCCATATTTTGTTGCATGTCGGGAAGTATGCTCAACATTTTGAACAGACACACAATCACAACTTTGCCTTTTATATATATGGAGATATATATAAACTTGCCTTACTACCCGGCTTCGCCCGGGACTTGGATTCTTGTCTTGGATCAATACACGGCCTACATGGAGGGTGGGGGGATCGGGATGCGTGACGTCAGCTGGCACACTGCATAATGCTGCTGCATGCGGTGACATCCCAGATGTGATGTCACCACTCACTTGCCGTGCAAAATTTATCCATTATATTGTCCCTCCCCCCCTAAAATACAAAAGTCTATTTTAATACTTTTTGTGTACAGTCTGGAAGCTACCCACATGCCAAATTTCAAATTTGTTGCATGTCGAAAAGTATGCTAAACATTTTGAACAGACAGACATTCACAAATTTCACTTTTATATATATGTAATAACAGCCATAGAGGGTTCACGTGGGGATTGGCTTGCCGGTCCTGCTTTGTAGCCAATAAGGGATGAGCCAGGGAGCATGGCCTCGGCGTGATCGCGGCATGTTAGCAGGGGTGATTGGCCTGGCCAATCGGGGCCTCAGCTAATGGGGAGCCGGATCAGAGGCGTGGTCCCGGGATTGACAGGGAACCATCGGGAACGGTCAACGCTGTCTATGGAGGATTGGCTGGTGGGTACCACGTGACGAAGGGATTAAGAGAGAGAGAGAGCAGTCGAGAGCAGACTTGGGAACGAGAAGAGCGGGAGTCACGTGCGTACGGAGGCTCTGGGTGCCACGTGCGCGGTGGGGACTTGGCGGGAAGTCTGCCCTCTCTCCGTTGTCTGCCAGCAACGGAGAGTGTGTGTGTAAAGTGTAACTGTGGAAGTTGAAAATAAAAAGGACTGATTCCGGAAGCCGTCTCAAGAAGGTTTATTACATTGGTGTCAGAAGTTCTTCTGCGACCGTTTGGACGATCGTCAAGATGTCCAAGCACCTCAGAAAAAAGAACCTGCCCGTGCCTCCATCGGAGGAAGAGGTCGAGACGGATGAAGATGAGCTGTTGGGGGCTACAGCCCCTATGCCGCCTGCTGATACTGCTCTCCTCGACGCCTCTCAACGTCGACTGGGAGAAGATGCGACCACCGCAGGAACAAAAGACGAATGGCGGCTGATGGCGGAGCAGATCGAGTCGTTACGCGCCATTCTGCTAAGCCTGGTGACCGCGGTGGCGTCCTCACCAGCCGTGGGTCGCCAGATTGCGGATCAGCTGGACGCCGCGGGAAGGGGTCCTGCAAAAGAATCTGAGTCCGCCATTGCTCCTGCCATGCGGGAAGAAGCCGTCGTTTTGGGTGGGGCGGCTGCGCTGGAGCCGTCGGCCGCCATTTTGGGCGCGCCTGCCGCCACGCGGCCGCCATTTTGCCTGCAACGGGTGGAGCGTGGGAACAGCAGTCGGAGACGCCCGCGGCGCGCGCTTGCCACCGCGGACATCGCCTTCCACAGATTAAAGAATTTATCGCCGGGGGCGATTGGAGTGCTTTTACGTGGCGCTTCGAGTCAGCTTTTAGATCCGTGAACTGGACGGAGGATGAAGCGCTGGGAGCGCTACCTACACTGCTTGATGATGTTTCTCTGGGGGTCTTCCGCTCCATCCCGGCGTCCAAGAAGAAGACACTGCGAGATGCGTTTGCAGAGATGGCGGAATTTTACGACCCACCGACGTCAGCCACCAGAAAATGTATGTCGCGTCGCCGAGGATCGGAGGAGTCGCCTTTGGCTTATCGGGGGGCGTTGATGGCGCTGGCCATGGCTGCCTACCCCAACGCGACGGCCAATCATTTGGATCCACTCATCCTTTCCCACATGCTGGAGTTGTCTCAGGAGCTCAACATTTCTCTACCAGTGTGCGGCCACGAACCGCTTACATCGCGATGGGTGGCGCGCTGCCTGGACGCTAAGTTTAATATCAAGCGTTGGGACCAGATGGCGGCGTGGACGGGGAAACCTGAAATCGACGGGCCGCCCTTGGGGTGGTCTCCACGACTGGTTGTCCACTGCTCCGACGACTCTGGCGACAACGACATGCTGGCTGCTGCTGTTCCGCATAGGATTCCGGGACGACGGCTGCGCGACCAGCGTGGCGACTACGCAGGCCGTCCACGTGCGAGGGCTGGGTCATCCGACCGCCGGCCGACGACGGCCGCGTGTTTCAAGTGCGGCAGACGGGGCCATTTCGCCCGTGACTGCCGCTGCCGACCTCTGCTATCGCCTCTTCCGCCAAGGGGACCTCCATCTGCTGCGGAACTGCAACAACCTCGGGCGAGTCGGCACAAATCGGACACCCGGCAAGTCGTGTCACATCACTCATCCACTCGCACTCATTCTTACACTCCTAAGGATAATTTTACTTCTCCTTCTCCATTTACACGCTCTGCTACACAGTGGAAGAAATTGGCTCGCAGGGTTGTGGCTGCGGCGTCGGGCTCGTCGATGGTACGGGGTACCATCGACGGCGTTGACGTCCGTATCTTGGTGGACACTGGCGCGTCTGCTACCATAATTTCAGATGTTATTTTTCATTTGTTGTCCATTCCTACGTCGCGGATACGCAGGGTTAATGATGCGTGTGTTGCCTCAAATGGGGGAAGCATGGGTACCTGTGGTCAGGTAGATGAGCATCGCTATCGGAAATATTACCGCCGCAGGACCTATGTTAATCTCTCGCTCGCTAGCTGTCCCATGCTTGCTTGGTACTGATTTCCTGCGCCGGATGCCGCTGAAAATACGGGTCGACCAGGATTGTTTGGAAATGCCGGGGGGTCGTAGGATGGCGTTCCTGCCTTCCCTGCTGGCCAGTGCGCCTACAGCTAACGCAGTTACTGCCGTAGTCGCTGCTACGGTGGAGGTTCCGTCGGGAGCGCAAATGCTCATTCCGCTGCGTTACCGAAAACCCCTTCAAATGGGAAGGGATGTGAAGGGCGTGCTATTATCCCCATCGAATTCGGTATCTAAATCTTTTTCTTTGGCGGCGGCACAAACGATCGTGCGACCAGGTCAGGCACCTTTCATACAGGTGTTGAATGGGGGACCTGACCGCGTTGTTGTTCTGGAGGGATCGGTGCTGGCTCACGCCACTACCGATTTCGCCTCTTGTGACGAAACGCCGCGCGCCCGGATGCCCGCACGATCGTTCGCAAGAACGCTGGATCGCAGATTTATGCGGAGAAAATTCTTCCTTGTCGAATGAACAAAGGAATGCCCTGCGTTCACTATTGCTATGGTACGCTGATGTTTTCAGCAGAAATGATTTGGACCTCGGCCGCACGTCGCTTTTGTCGCACCATATTGACACCGGTGCGGCACCTCCCATCTGTATGCACCCTCATCGCATGAGCCCAGCGGAAAGGGAACACGTGCGCGGAGCAGTAGATGAATTGCTGGTGGCGGATATTATTTTGCCGTCCAACAGCCCTTGGGGCGCGCCCGTCGTTCTGGTTAAGAAAAAAGATGGTGGTACAAGATTTTGCGTTGATTGCCGCCGGTTGAACAAAATTTCGGTGGCGGACGCGTACCCCTTACCGAGGATGGATGACTCGTTGGATGCTTTATCGGGTGCTAAATTCTTTTCCACCCTTGATCTGTCCTCGGGCTTTTGGCAGCTTCCCCTCGATGACGAGTCAAAAGCCAAAACGGCATTCCGCACGCCGCAAAGTCTCTTTGAATTCAATCGGTTGCCTATGGGCTTGAATGCGGCTCCGGCGACGTTTCAACGGCTCATGGAATTGGTGTTGGCTGGACTACAGTGGGAAACGTGCCTCATATCTAGACGATATAATTGTCTTCAGCCGCACGTTCGAGGAACACCTCCAACGCCTAGAGACGGTTTTTTCAAAGAATGCGGGCGGCTGACCTCAAGTTTAAACCTAAGAAATGCCACCTTTTGCAACACTCCATCCGTTACTTGGGTCATATTGTCAGCTCAGACGGCGTGTCCACTGACCCTCTGAAAACCAAATGTGTTCAAGAGTGGCCCACACCCACTTCAGTGGGTGATGTTCGGCAGTTTATTGGATTCGCTTCCTATTATCGCCGCTTCGTTAAGAACTTTGCGACGTTGGCGAAACCATTACACGTTCTAACGGGCAAAAATCAAAGGTTTAAATGGGGAGCGGAGGAAGAAAGTTATTTTAGAGCACTTCGGGACCACCTCGCCACAGCGCCTACGCTAGATTACCCAGACTTCTCACAGCCGTTCATCCTTGATACGGACGCTAGTGATATCGGCATTGGGGCCGTTTTGTCGCAACGTAAGGACGGGGTTGAGCGAGTGGTGGCGTACGGCAGCAGGGTTCTATCCCCTGCGGAAACGCGATATTGCGTGACAAGGCGGGAACTTTTGGCAATTGTGCATTTTGTTCAATTGTACCGGCCGTACCTGTATGGAAGGAAATTCCTGGTTCGCACTGATCATGCGGCTTTGCAATACTCCTTGAAATTGGATCAGCCGTCAGGCCAATTGGCTCGGTGGTTGGAATCGTTACAGGAATTTTCCTTCAATATTACATATCGTAAGGGGGCCCGTCACGCGAACGCTGACGCGCTCTCAAGGCTGCCGCCCGTTCCTCCGTGCACTTGCTTGACGGGCACGCACCGCTGTGCGGCACTGCCCATCTCGCCCTGCCCGGTTATGGGGGCGATAGCGAATGAGGACGACGCAGGGGCGAAAGCGAATGAGGACGACCAGCAGGTGTCGGTGGACACCGATGATACCTTATGGCTGCCGCACGCGGTCTGGTTACGTGAGCAGGAGGCTGATGCCTCGCTGTCTCCGCTACGGAAATTGGTAGGGAAACAAAAATCTCAATTGGCGGGATGGAAGTGGCAGATGTTCCGAGGCAAGTCGGGATTGTTAATGTGCACCGACGGGTTGTCTGACCGACCACGCTTGGTCGTGCCTACTTTGCTTCGCTACTGCACGCTGATAAGTTGATGCACCTCGGCGTCCAAAAGACTTTGGCCGCGATGCAAAAGGATTTTTTCTGGGCCGGTATGACGGCAGACGTCAATGACTTTGTCCGCTCATGCCATGATTGTGCGAAGAGGAAACCGCCTCGGAACCACTATGTACCGCCGTTACGTTCCATTGAGGTGTCCCGCATCAACGAATTAGTTGCTCTGGACATTCTGGGCCCGTTTCCCCCGTCGGCTCGGGGCAATAAATACCTTCTGGTCGGGGTGGAATATTTTTCTCGATGGCCGATGGCCTGGCCTCTACCCGACCAGACGGCAGCGTCCATCACCGACGCTTTCTTGAACGGGTATGTCATGGACAAGGGGGCACCTGAGAGGCTGCTCACAGATCAAGGGCGGAACTTCTCCTCTAAATTGCTTAAGAAGGTTTGTGACGCGCTGGGTTCAAAGAAAATTCGCACTTCCCCATACCATCCACAATCAGACGGTATGGTGGAACGATTCAACCGTACCCTCTCGGCTATGCTTTGTCACACGGTCAGTGAAAAGCAAACCGATTGGGACTTGCACATACCAGGCGTCTTAGCGGCATACCGCATGGTTCCACACACGTCCACGGGATACTCACCATTTTTTTTTATGTATGGCCATGAGAATGTTCCACCCATCGATGTGCAACTGGGTAAGCCGAGTAAACAACCGTCCCGCTCCTTGCCTGATCACGTGCGGGACTCGCTTGAACGAGTTACGGAGGTGCGAGAGGCTGCCAGGTGTGCGACGGCCCGTGCCCAGGCAAGGAACGAATGGTATGCGCGTCGATCGCGTACTCGCATGCCTTGGTCAGTGGGAGACCTGGCGTGGCTCCACTGCCCCCTGGTACCGGCGGGCACATCCCCTAAACTGCACAGGCCGTGGCGGGGGCCCGTGACGCTGGTAGATGTTCGGAACTCACAAAGTATCCGCGTTCAGTACGGAAAACGTCGGTGGTATGTTCATTCCTCGCGACTTAAACCCTATGTTGACGCGCGTGTTGGTCCTTCATCCCCACTAGCTGACCTGCCGGGTTCTGCCGAGCCGATTACGCCGATTGCCACGCCCGTTGATCCCAAGGGGGACTGTGTTGTGAATCCTACAGATGAACAGGTTCTGAGGGCTGAGGAAGCCCCCGCTGCCCCCCCTCCAACGGGGCCTGCCCTGGACATGACCAAGAACCAAGAACTTTCTTCTTCTTCAAGCCTACCACATCCTGTCGATCCGGAAGCAAAGCGACCATGCGCTAGGAACGGAGAGGGTCCCGCCTCGCGTACGCGATCGAAATCTCTCCCGTTTCGTTAATGTTTGATCGTCTAGCTGTTCTCCCTGTCGTTACCGCGCTGCAGGGGCACCCTAATGTATGTCGGGTTTTTTTTCATGGGTGACTGTTTTTAAGTGTTGTTCGGCGCGGGGACGCCCTTTCACCTTTTGTTGTTAAATGCACCTTGGTGCATTGGTTGATCACCCTTTTCCCAGCCGAGACGGCTGATTTTTTCACCGGGGGGGGGGGGGGGGGGGGGTGATGTAATAACAGCCATAGAGGGTTCACGTGGGGATTGGCTTGCTGGTCCTGCTTTGTAGCCAATAAGGGATGAGCCAGGGAGCATGGCCTCGGCGTGATCGCGGCATGTTAGCAGGGGTGATTGGCTTGGCCAATCGGGTCAACGCTGTCTATGGAGGATTGGCTGGGAGGTACCACGTGACGAAGGGATTAAGAGAGAGAGAGAGAGCAGTCGAGAGCAGACTTGGGAACGAGAAGAGCGGGAGTCACGCGCGTACGGGGGCATTGGGTGCCACGTGCGCGGTAGGGACTTGGCGGGAATTCTGCCCTCTCTCCGTTGTCTGCCAGCAACGGAGAGTGTGTGTGTAAAGTGTAACTGTGGAAGTTGAAAATAAAAAGGACTGATTCCGGAAGCCGTCTCAAGAAGGTTTATTACATATATATAGATGATGGCTAGCTTTACTACCCCGCTTCACCCGTGACTTGGATTCACCACGGAAACCTATCCCTATATATATGTAGTGGTTTAACACGCGCCAAGGGGGAATATTGCACACAGGTGCGTGTGGGGTACAGTGGGGGCATATCGGGACACCAGCTGTTACCAGGGGCCAAAGGGTGAGTCGGAGACAGCCCGTCGAGCAATTAGGGATACAGGGCTGTGATTGGCTGGTTTTTGTTGTTGAGTCCGAGTGGCGCCTACAAGTCTGGGAAAGGAGACAGGTGGCAGCGGGGGCTGGGGGACGAGGGGCGTCGGGGGGGAAGCCAACTAATTAATTGGAAATTAATAAGGGCGGGGATAAATAGAAGGGAGTTTTGGAGTTGTGGGGAGTTGGAGTGGAGTCATGCCTGGGAGTGGATGCAGATAGTCGGAGCTGAAGGCAGGGAGTAACAGAAGTATAGGGTAGCAGTGGAGTAACAGAAGTATAGAGTAGCAGTGGAATAACAAAAGAAGCATAGAGTAGCAGTGGAGTGAAGGAAGAAGTATCATGTAGCGGCTGGAGTGAGACGGGGAGACCGTGAGAGAGCGGCTGGAGTGAGATGGGGAGACCGCGAGAGAGCGGCTGGAGTGAGACGGAGAAGCCGCGAGAGAGAGGCTGGAGTGACATGGAGAAGCCGCAAGAGAGTGGCTGGAGTGAGACGGGGAGACCGCGAGAGAGCGGCTGGAGTGAGACAGGGAGACCGCGAGAGAGCGGCTGGAGTGAGACGGAGAAGCCGCGAGAGAGTGGCTGGAGTGAGACGGGGAGACCGAGAGAGAGAGGCTGGAGTGAGACGGGGAGACCGCGAGAGAGGCTGGAGTGAGACGGGGAGACCGCGAGAGAGCGGCTGGAGTGAGACGGGGAGACCGAGAGAGAGCGGCTGGAGTGAGACTGGGAGACCGAGAGAGAGCGGCTGGAGTGAGACTGGGAAACCGCGAGAGAGCGGCTGGAGTGAGATGGGGAGACCGAGAGAGAGCGGCTGAAGTGAGATGGAAAGACCGCGAGAGAGCGGCTGGAGTGAGACGGGGAGACCGCGAGAGAGCGGCCGGAGTGAGACGGGGAGACCGCGAGAGAGCGGCTGGAGTGAGACGGGGAGACCGTGAGAGAGCGGCTGGAGTGAGACAGAGAAGCGGCGAGAGAGAGGCTGGAGTGAGACGGAGAAGCCGCAAGAGAGTGGCTGGAGTGAGACGGGGAGACCGCAAGAGAGTGGCTGGAGTGAGACGGGGAGACCGCGAGAGAGCGGCTGGAGTGAGATGGAGAAGCCGCGAGAGAGTGGCTGGAGTGAGACGGGGAGACCGAGAGAGAGAGGCTGGAGCGACGGGGAGACCGCGAGAGAGGCTGGAGTGAGACGGGGAGACCGCGAGAGAGCGGCTGGAGTGAGACTGGGAGACAGCGAGAGAGCGGCTGGAATGAGACGGGGAGACCGAGAGAGCTGCTGGAGTGAGACTGGGAGACCGCGAGAGAGCGGCTGGAGTGAGACGGGGAGACCGCGAGAGAGCGGCTGGAGTGAGACGGGGAGACCGCGAGAGAGCGGCTGGAGTGAGACGGGGAGACCGCGAGAGAGCAGCTGGAGTGAGACTGGGAGACCGCGAGAGAGCGGCTGGAGTGATATGCGGAGACCGCGAGAGAGCGGCTAGAGTGAGACGGGGAGACCGCGAGAGAGCGGCTGGAGTGAGACTGGGAGACCGCGAGAGAGCGGCTGGAGTGAGACGGGGAGACCGAGAGAGAGAGGCTGGAGTGAGACGGGGAGACCACGAGAGAGGCTGGAGTGAGACAGGGAAACGGCGAGAGAGCGGCTGGAGTGAGACAGGGAGACCGAGAGAGAGCGGCTGGAGTGAGACTGGGAGACCGAGAGAGAGCGGCTGGAGTGAGACTGGGAGACCGTGAGAGAGCGGCTGGAGTGAGACGGGGACACTGAGAGAGAGCGGCTGGAGTGAGACGGGGAGACCGCGAGAGAGCGGCTGGAGTGAGACGGGGAGACCGAGAGAGAGCGGCTGGAGTGAGACGGGGAGACCGCGAGAGAGGCTGGAGTGAGACGGGGAGACCGCGAGAGAACAGCTGGAGTTAGACGGGGAGACCGTGAGAGGGAGGCTGGAGTGAGACGGAGAAGCCGCGAGAGAGTGGCTGGAGTGAGAAAGGGAGACCGAGAGAAAGAGGCTGGAGTGAGACGGGGAGACCGCGAGAGAGGCTGGAGTGAGACGGGGAGACCGCGAGAGAGCGGCTGGAGTGAGACGGGGAGACCGATAAAGAGCGGCTGGAGTGAGACTGGGAGACCACGAGAGAGAGGCTGGAGTGAGACGGGGAGACCGCGAGAGAGCGGCTGGAGTGAGACGGGGAGACCGCGAGAGAGGGGCTGGAGTGAGACGGGGAACCGCGAGTGAGACGGGGAGACTGCGAGAGAGGGGCTGGAGTGAGACGGGGAGACCGGGAGAGAGGCTGGAGTGAGACGGGGAGACCGAGAGAGAGCGGCTGGAGTGAGACGGGGAGACCGCGAGAGAGCGGCTGGAGTGAGACGTGGAGACCGCGAGAGAGCGGATGGAGTGAGACTGGGGAGACCGCGAGAGAGCGGCTGGAGTGAGACGGGGAGACCGCGAGAGAGAGGCTGGAGTGAGACGGGGAGACCGCGAGAGAGCGGCTGGAGTGAGACGGGGAGACCGCGAGAGAGCGGCTGGAGTGAGACGGGGAGACCGCGAGGAGAGCGGCTGGAGTGAGACGTGGAGACCGCGAGAGATCGGCTGGAGTGAGACGGGGAGACCACGAGAGAGCGGCTGGAGTGAGACGTGGAGACCGCGAGAGATCGGCTGGAGTGAGACTGGGAGACCGCGAGGAGAGCGGCTGGAGTGAGACGGGGAGACCGAGAGAGAGCGGCTGGAGTGAGACGGGGAGACCGCGAGAGAGCGGCTGGAGTGAGACGTGGAGACCGCGAGAGAGCGGCTGGAGTGAGACTGGGGGAGACCGCGAGGAGAGCGGCTGGAGTGAGACGGGGAGACCGCGAGAGAGCGGCTGGAGTGAGACGGGGAGACCGAGAGAGAGCGGCTGGAGTGAGACGGGGAGACCGCGAGAGAGCGGCTGGATTGAGACGGGGAGACCGCGAGAGAGCGGCTGGAGTGAGACGGGGAGACCGTGAGAGAGAGGCTGGAGTGAGACGGGGAGACCGCGAGAGAGCGGCTGGAGTGAGACGGGGAGACCGCGAGAGAGCGGCTGGAGTGAGACGGAGAAGCCGCGAGAGAGCGGCTGGAGTGAAACGGGGAGACCGAGAGAGAGCGGCTGGAGTGAGATGGGGAGACCGCGAGAGAGCGGCTGGAGTGAGACGGGGAGACCGAGAGAGAGCGGCTGGAGTGAGACGGGGAGACCGCGAGAGAGGCTGGAGTGAGACGGGGAGACCGCGAGAGAACAGCTGGAGTTAGACGGGGAGACCGTGAGAGGGAGGCTGGAGTGAGACAGAGAAGCCGCGAGAGAGAGGCTGGAGTGAGACGGAGAAGCCGCGAGAGAGTGGCTGGAGTGAGACAGGGAGACCGCGAGAGAGCGGCTGGAGTGAGATGGAGAAGCCGCGAGAGAGTGGCTGGAGTGAGAAAGGGAGACCGAGAGAAAGAGGCTGGAGTGAGACGGGGAGACCGCGAGAGAGGCTGGAGTGAGACGGGGAGACCGCGAGAGAGCGGCTGGAGTGAGACGGGGAGACCGATAAAGAGCGGCTGGAGTGAGACTGGGAGACCACGAGAGAGAGGCTGGAGTGAGACGGGGAGACCGCGAGAGAGCGGCTGGAGTGAGACGGGGAGACCGCGAGAGAGGGGCTGGAGTGAGAAGGGGAGACCGCGAGTGAGACGGGGAGACTGCGAGAGAGGGGCTGGAGTGAGACGGGGAGACCGTGAGAGAGGCTGGAGTGAGACGGGGAGACCGCGAGAGAGCGGCTGGAGTGAGACGTGGAGACCGCGAGAGAGCGGCTGGAGTGAGACTGGGGAGACCGCGAGAGAGCGGCTGGAGTGAGACGGGGAGACCGTGAGAGAGAGGCTGGAGTGAGACGGGGAGACCGCGAGAGAGCGGCTGGAGTGAGACGGGGAGACCGAGAGAGAGCGGCTGGAGTGAGACGGGGAGACCGCGAAAGAGCGGCTGGAGTGAGACGTGGAGACCGCGAGAGATCGGCTGGAGTGAGACGGGGAGACCACGAGAGAGCGGCTGGAGTGAGACGGGGAGACCGCGAGTGAGACGTGGAGACCGCGAGAGATCGGCTGGAGTGAGACGGGGAGACCACGAGAGAGCGGCTGGAGTGAGACGTGGAGACCGCGAGAGATCGGCTGGAGTGAGACGTGGAGACCGCGAGAGATCGGCTGGAGTGAGACTGGGAGACCGCGAGAGAGCGGCTGGAGTGAGACGGGGAGACCGAGAGAGAGCGGCTGGAGTGAGACGGGGAGACCGCGAGAGAGCGGCTGGAGTGAGACGGGGAGACCGCGAGAGAGAGGCTGGAGTGAGACGGGGAGACCGCGAGAGAGCGGCTGGAGTGAGACGGGGAGACCGCGAGAGAGCGGCTGGAGTGAGACGGGGAGACCGCGAGAGAGAGGCTGGAGTGAGACGGGGAGACCGCGATAGAGCGGCTGGAGTGAGACGGGGAGACCGCGAGAGAGCGGCTGGAGTGAGACGGAGAAGCCGCGAGAGAGCGGCTGGAGTGAGACGGGGAGACCGCGAGAGGGCGGCTGGAGTGAGACGGGGAGACCGAGAGAGAGCGGCTGGAGTGAGATGGGGAGACCGCGAGAGAGCGGCTGGAGTGAGACGGGGAGACCGAGAGAGAGCGGCTGGAGTGAGATGGGGAGACCGCGAGAGAGCGGCTGGAGTGAGACGGGGAGACCGAGAGAGAGCGGCTGGAGTGAGATGGGGAGACCGCGAGAGAGAGGCTGGAGTGAGACGGGGAGACCGAGAGAGAGAGGCTGGAGTGAGATGGAGAGACTGCGAGAAAGAGGCTGGAGTGAGACGGGGAGACCGCGAGAGAGGGGCTGGAGTGAGACGGGGAGACCGCGAGTGAGACGGGGAAACTGCGAGAGAGGGGCTGGAGTGAGACGGGGAGACCGTGAGAGAGAGGCTGGAGTGAGACGGGGAGACCGAGAGAGAGCGGCTGGAGTGAGACGGGGAGACCGCGAGAGAGCGGCTGGAGTGAGACGTGGAGACCGCGAGAGAGCAGCTGGAGTGAGACTGGGAGACCGCGAGAGAGCGGCTGGAATGAGACGGGGAGACCGTGAGAGAGAGGCTGGAGTGAGACGGGGAGACCGCGAGAGAGCGGCTGGAGTGAGACGGGGAGACCGAGAGAGAGCGGCTGGAGTGAGACGGGGAGACCGCGAGAGAGCGGCTGGAGTTAGACGTGGAGACCGCGAGAGAGCGGCTGGAGTGAGACGGGCAGACCGCGAGAGAGCGGCTGGAGTGAGACGGGGAGACCGCGAGAGAGGGGCTGGAGTGAGAAGGGGAGACCGCGAGTGAGACGGGGAGACTGCGAGAGAGGGGCTGGAGTGAGACGGGGAGACCGTGAGAGAGGCTGGAGTGAGACGGGGAGACCGCGAGAGAGCGGCTGGAGTGAGACGTGGAGACCGCGAGAGAGCGGCTGGAGTGAGACTGGGGAGACCGCGAGAGAGCGGCTGGAGTGAGACGGGGAGACCGTGAGAGAGAGGCTGGAGTGAGACGGGGAGACCGCGAGAGAGCGGCTGGAGTGAGACGGGGAGACCGAGAGAGAGCGGCTGGAGTGAGACGGGGAGACCGCGAAAGAGCGGCTGGAGTGAGACGTGGAGACCGCGAGAGATCGGCTGGAGTGAGACGGGGAGACCACGAGAGAGCGGCTGGAGTGAGACGGGGAGACCGCGAGTGAGACGTGGAGACCGCGAGAGATCGGCTGGAGTGAGACGGGGAGACCACGAGAGAGCGGCTGGAGTGAGACGTGGAGACCGCGAGAGATCGGCTGGAGTGAGACGTGGAGACCGCGAGAGATCGGCTGGAGTGAGACTGGGAGACCGCGAGAGAGCGGCTGGAGTGAGACGGGGAGACCGAGAGAGAGCGGCTGGAGTGAGACGGGGAGACCGCGAGAGAGCGGCTGGAGTGAGACGGGGAGACCGCGAGAGAGAGGCTGGAGTGAGACGGGGAGACCGCGAGAGAGCGGCTGGAGTGAGACGGGGAGACCGCGAGAGAGCGGCTGGAGTGAGACGGGGAGACCGCGAGAGAGAGGCTGGAGTGAGACGGGGAGACCGCGATAGAGCGGCTGGAGTGAGACGGGGAGACCGCGAGAGAGCGGCTGGAGTGAGACGGAGAAGCCGCGAGAGAGCGGCTGGAGTGAGACGGGGAGACCGCGAGAGGGCGGCTGGAGTGAGACGGGGAGACCGAGAGAGAGCGGCTGGAGTGAGATGGGGAGACCGCGAGAGAGCGGCTGGAGTGAGACGGGGAGACCGAGAGAGAGCGGCTGGAGTGAGATGGGGAGACCGCGAGAGAGCGGCTGGAGTGAGACGGGGAGACCGAGAGAGAGCGGCTGGAGTGAGATGGGGAGACCGCGAGAGAGAGGCTGGAGTGAGACGGGGAGACCGAGAGAGAGAGGCTGGAGTGAGATGGAGAGACTGCGAGAAAGAGGCTGGAGTGAGACGGGGAGACCGCGAGTGAGACGGGGAGACTGCGAGAGAGGGGCTGGAGTGAGACGGGGAGACCGTGAGAGAGAGGCTGGAGTGAGACGGGGAGACCGAGAGAGAGCGGCTGGAGTGAGACGGGAGACCGCGAGAGAGCGGCTGGAGTGAGACGTGGAGACCGCGAGAGAGCAGCTGGAGTGAGACTGGGAGACCGCGAGAGAGCGGCTGGAGTGAGACGGGGAGACCGCGAGAGAGCGGCTGGAGTGAGACGGGGAGACCGAGAGAGAGCGGCTGGAGTGAGACGGGGAGACCGCGAGAGAGCGGCTGGAGTTAGACGTGGAGACCGCGAGAGAGCGGCTGGAGTGAGACGGGCAGACCGCGAGAGAGCGGCTGGAGTGAGACGGGGAGACCGTGAGAGAGAGGCTGGAGTGAGACGGGGAGACCGCGAGAGAGCGGCTGGAGTGAGACGGGGAGACCGCGAGAGAGCGGCTGGAGTGAGATGGGGAGACCGCGAGAGGACGGCTGGAGTGAGACTGGGGAGACCGCGAGAGAGCGGCTGGAGTGAGACGGGGAGACCGTGAGAGAGAGGCTGGAGTGAGACGGGGAGACCGCGAGAGAGCGGCTGGAGTGAGACGGGGAGACCGAGAGAGAGCGGCTGGAGTGAGACGGGGAGACCGCGAAAGAGCGGCTGGAGTGAGACGTGGAGACCGCGAGAGATCGGCTGGAGTGAGACGGGGAGACCACGAGAGAGCGGCTGGAGTGAGACGGGGAGACCGCGAGTGAGACGTGGAGACCGCGAGAGATCGGCTGGAGTGAGACGGGGAGACCACGAGAGAGCGGCTGGAGTGAGACGTGGAGACCGCGAGAGATCGGCTGGAGTGAGACGTGGAGACCGCGAGAGATCGGCTGGAGTGAGACTGGGAGACCGCGAGAGAGCGGCTGGAGTGAGATGGGGAGACCGAGAGAGAGCGGCTGGAGTGAGACGGGGGAGACCGCGAGAGAGCGGCTGGAGTGAGACGGGGAGACCGCGAGAGAGAGGCTGGAGTGAGACGGGGAGACCGCGAGAGAGCGGCTGGAGTGAGACGGGGAGACCGCGAGAGAGCGGCTGGAGTGAGACGGGGAGACCGCGAGAGAGAGGCTGGAGTGAGACGGGGAGACCGCGATAGAGCGGCTGGAGTGAGACGGGGAGACCGCGAGAGAGCGGCTGGAGTGAGACGGAGAAGCCGCGAGAGAGCGGCTGGAGTGAGACGGGGAGACCGCGAGAGGGCGGCTGGAGTGAGACGGGGAGACCGAGAGAGAGCGGCTGGAGTGAGATGGGGAGACCGCGAGAGAGCGGCTGGAGTGAGACGGGGAGACCGAGAGAGAGCGGCTGGAGTGAGATGGGGAGACCGCGAGAGAGCGGCTGGAGTGAGACGGGGAGACCGAGAGAGAGCGGCTGGAATAAGATGGGGAGACCGCGAGAGAGAGGCTGGAGTGAGACGGGGAGACCGAGAGAGAGAGGCTGGAGTGAGATGGAGAGACTGCGAGAAAGAGGCTGGAGTGAGACGGGGAGACCGCGAGAGAGGGGCTGGAGTGAGACGGGGAGACGGCGAGTGAGACGGGGAGACTGCGAGAGAGGGGCTGGAGTGAGACGGGAGACCGTGAGAGAGAGGCTGGAGTGAGACGGGGAGACCGAGAGAGAGCGGCTGGAGTGAGACGGGGAGACCGCGAGAGAGCGGCTGGAGTGAGACGTGGAGACCGCGAGAGAGCGGCTGGAGTGAGACTGGGAGACCGCGAGAGAGCGGCTGGAGTGAGACGGGGAGACCGTGAGAGAGAGGCTGGAGTGAGACGGGGAGACCGCGAGAGAGCGGCTGGAGTGAGACGGGGAGACCGAGAGAGAGCAGGCTGGAGTGAGACGGGGAGACCGCGAGAGAGCGGCTGGAGTTAGACGTGGAGACCGCGAGAGAGCGGCTGGAGTGAGACGGGCAGACCGCGAGAGAGCGGCTGGAGTGAGACGGGGAGACCGTGAGAGAGAGGCTGGAGTGAGACGGGGAGACCGCGAGAGAGCGGCTGGAGTGAGACGGGGAGACCGCGAGAGAGCGGCTGGAGTGAGATGGGGAGACCGCGAGAGGACGGCTGGAGTGAGACGGGGAGACCGAGAGAGAGCGGCTGGAGTGAGATGGGGAGACCGCGAGAGAGCGGCTGGAGTGAGACGGGGAGACCGAGAGAGAGCGGCTGGAGTGAGATGGGGAGACCGCGAGAGAGCGGCTGGAGTGAGACGGGGAGACCGAGAGAGAGCGGCTGGAGTGAGATGGGGAGACCGCGAGAGAGAGGCTGGAGTGAGACGGGGAGACCGAGAGAGAGAGGCTGGAGTGAGATGGGGAGACCGCGAGAGAGAGGCTAGAGTGAGACGGGGAGACCGCGAGAGAGCGGCTGGAGTGAGACGGAGAGACCGCGAGAGAGCGGCTGGAGTGAGACGGGGAGACCGTGAGAGAGAGGCTGGAGTGAGACGGGGAGACCGCGAGAGAGCGGCTGGAGTGAGACGGAGAGACCGCGAGAGAGCGGCTGGAGTGAGACGGAGAAGCCGCGAGAGAGCGGCTGGAGTGAGATGGGGAAACCGCGAGAGAGCGGCTGGAGTGAGACGGGGAGACCGAGAGAGAGCGGCTGGAGTGAGATGGGGAGACCGCGAGAGAGCGGCTGGAGTGAGACGGGGAGACCGAGAGAGAGCGGCTGGAGTGAGATGGGGAGACCGCGAGAGAGAGGCTGGAGTGAGACGGGGAGACCGAGAGAGAGAGGCTGGAGTGAGATGGGGAGACCGCGAGAGAGAGGCTAGAGTGAGATGGGGAGACCGCGAGAGAGCGGCTGGAGTGAAACGGGGAGACCGCGAGAGAGCGGCTGGAGTGAGACGGGGAGACCGCGAGAGAGCGGCTGGAGTGAGACGGGGAGACCGCGAGAGAGCGGCTGGAGTGAGACGGGGAGACGAGTGAGGCCAAGAGACCGCGAGAGGGCGGCTGGACTGTGACGGAGGAGTGGAGAGGAGAGTCGGGAGAGATGGCAGAGCGGAGCGAGCGAGACCGGCGGAGCGCGGTGAGCAAGCGAAGAACGCACCGGAGAATGTTATGGAAATGTGCTGCGGTAGTAGAAATAAAGTGATGACAGAAAAGCAAGAAGTTGTCCACGTAAACTACAGCACTAAATATACAATGGTATAATGACCCCTTTTAGCATCGATTTGATTAATGCTACATTCTCCAGCAACGCATTTTGAATGCTAAGAGAGGTCTACTTATACTTTAAAAAGTGACACACTTGCAGATATACATTTAATTATAGCACGCCTTTATGAAAGAGGGAAAACACGTGTAATTGGAAATGGCAATTTCAGCAATCCTGGTTATATGGAAGATCCTTGAATATCACAGGTTTATTGTTCGCGGTTTCGGCCTATGGCGGGCAACTTCTTTGCTATATTTTAGCTATTGTGAGGGTTAGTTTTGGCCTTTTGCAGATAAACTGTACCCAGAAGTAGTATCATTTGATGATACTGTGGGGCGGGGCGGGCGAGCAACACGAGACAGTCGGTGGCACCTGAACCTTTGCCGTGCAAGCATCTCGTGGACAAAAACAAAGACCCCCAGTATAGCCTAGACATCGACTGTTGGGGCAAATGCTGTTAGCGAGCACCAATGAAGGCTGGCACGGTACACGAGGAGATAGGTGGCTGGCACCACACCCAGCCACCTTTGTCTCTCTCGTGGCAACATTTACACATCGCACCAGGTACTCATTTAAGACTGAGTTGCCCTAGGGGAGCCCCATAACCGGTTCAGATCATCTTCACTTGTGTTTTCCTTTAACGGAAATCAAACTCGGGTCAGCAGGTTCATAATGTGGTGCGCAAACCGCTACACCACCGCTCCCTCCAAGCATCTCGTGAACAAAGACGCCCCAATATGGCCTTTAACAGACTGTTGGGGCAAGAGCTGTTAGTGAGTAGCGCCTATGAAGGCCAGTACGGTACATGAGGGAGTAGATGGCCAGCACCACGTTACACCGCCTTTGTCTCCCCAGTGGCGATGTGTACTCCAACGCACTAGGCACTCATTATGGTCTGAGTCGACCTAGAGGAGGCCCAGGACGGGTTCAGATATTTGTCACGGGTGTTGGGCATGAGCGGGAATCGAACGAGTCGCTGAGTTCATCGCGCAACACAATAACCATAACACGACCACTTTCCACTCGGGGATAAACACACACACACACCCGTTTTGGATCATTATCATTAGTAAATATAGTATTTATTCAGTATTTATGCTATTTATTGTCAAGGAATGTTTTTCTGTAAAATATGTTTACGTGTATATTTCAATAACTTTGCTTTCATTTATTTAGCATACCGTGCAGTGCTCATTTCAATTGTGATGTCTATTTTTGGATGCAGTGTACCTAACCCCATTATTAAGGTAATATATAAGTATTAGATATTGCGGTTTTGGCTTTCGCGGCACTTTACAAGAATGTAACCCCCACGATATTCAAGGGTCTCCTATATCATGGACAAATACCCAGTAAATCCTCAGATTCCAGAGATGGGGAGAGCCTTTCCAGTTATGGGGGCGGGGGGGGGTATCCTGCAAACGATAAAATAATGAATGCTTATTTCCTTTATTTAACCTTGCACATAAATAATAGATAACACATTTAATCAGCGCTTAATATCAAGATTCATAATTGGTTTCTTTTGGGTTAGAGCATGTAAACATGTCTAGCTAAGCAGTTCCATTTTATATGTAATTATTACAACGATAAGATTTCGGGCCTAAGTCCTGCAGAGGCGCTTTTGGGGGCCTTTGGTCTTCACTTGTAACCTATAAAGGCTAACCTAAGGCTGAAGGATAGCCGTTAAAGTAAAATATACATTGTAAACTACTATAATAACATTCAGATTTTTTTTTGTATTTCAAAAGCAGCATAATAATGTTAACAATCTCTTTATAGACCACATTATCCATGTATGTTCCATCTTTGTCTGGAAATGATGCCTTCTGAGCCAGAATCTTGATGGCTTTGCTGGTTCCAACGCGCGAGTTTGCCGTGGACGGGAGATTTTTATTTGTGTTACCTGTGTAGTGGTGATAACTACTCGCTGTTCGCAAGCTGTGAGAGAGCCGATCGTAAACAAGGTTTTCCCGCTCAATCAAACGGTAAGGGTCAAATGGGGTGAGGTAGGATCCAAACGCCAGATTGGGAAGGACCAATCGGAGGGTCCCACAAGGTGGCCGGAGATTGGACAACCCGGCCACGAACAGGTATAAAAGCCAGAGCGCTGAGAGCTCTTGGCCAGTTCTGCTACACGAAGACCCAAGTCGGCCGAAGACAGATAGGACCCTGGACCAAGCCTTCCAGCCCTTGTCAGGGCTGGGGCTCAGAGTAACCAGTGGTCAGGGGATATAGGTCCTGGATAGGACCCTGGCTCCCAGGCTTCCCGCCCTCGTGATGGCGAAGGTCCTGAGCGACCAGAGGTCGGGGACCCGCCGGGCCAGCGACGGGTCAGTGTGCCTCCCCTAGGTCCAAGCCGGAGGACGCTAGGCTAGCGGGGAAATTAAATAGACAGCAAGTCCGCAGGCTGTACCTCCGTAGAATAGGAGTGAAGTGTGAGTGTGGAGCTGTACAAGGTCAGGAGGCTGTACCTCCTCAGGGTAACGGGTGAGGGGACCATATACCCCTTTGTGGTGATAAGGACTGTGTAATAAGACAATAAACCGTGTGTGCCATAAAGAAGTTTATAAGTCCGTCCTTTACAACACTACACCTGTTCAAATGGTGTTACAGTGGGGAGCGGTAGTATAGCGGTTAGCGCGATACGCTACGAACCTGGCGACCTGAGTTTGATTCCCGCTCAAGGCCAACACCAATGATTATTATCGGAACTGGTCCTGGACCTCCTCTAGATCGACTCAGCCTCAAATGAGTACCTAGTGCGGTGTGTAAACATCGCCACTTGGGAGACAAAAAGCGGCCGGGCATGGTGCTGGACACCCACCCCTCATGTGCCATGCCGGCCTTCATAGGGGCTCGCTAACAGCACTTGCCCCTAGTCTGTTAAGGCTACATGGGGGATCTTTGTCTTTGTTACATTCAACACCATTGTCTGTACTGTACTTCCGTCTTCTGGTGACTTCGCAAATATGTTCTCTGCACGATCCACAAACCAACTCAAATTACACTATGTTCATACTATAATGTGGCAATTATGAGTTTGTTACTCTTTATTGTCCCGATTTTTTTTAAGCCAATGTTTTGATCACATAACATTTGTGAAACATTATTCTTCAAATGAATATTGATTTTATGTATTTTTAAATGTCAGCCAAAAAGGCCTTTTAATGAATTGCATTCTGGGACTGTCGTCTAACATGTTACAGAATTAACAATGGTTAATACTTTATATACATACTCTTTGGGTCTTTATATACATTTTACTGAATCCCATATTTCTAGCCTTTGTGAAAAATTGGGCTTCTATACCGTGTTCAAGTACATAACCGCCCATTAATATTGCGTCTATGGCAAAAATATGGTCTGAAAAATGACAATTTCATTTACGACGAAGTTTCCATGGATGCATTGTGTCGTTTATGGGGGGGGGGTATGGGGCTGGAGTACTTTCAGTTTGATGATAATACAATTAGCGAAAACTTGACATTAAAGCAATGTCATAATATTCCAGCATTCTTGGAACTTTACGGAGATTTTGTAGTTTAACGGCATTTAGCGTACTTCCCGACATGCAACAAACTTGAAATTTGCCATGTGGGTACTTTCCAGACGGTACTTTTTTGGGGGGTGGGGGGGGGCACAATAATGCATATTTTTTGTGCGGCAAGTGAGCTGTGACGTCATATCCGTTATGTAACCCGCGCATGCGCAGTGGTGAGCGCGCTGCGCAACAAACCCGGCGACCCGAGTTTGATTCCCGCTCACGGCCACCACCGGTGACGATTATTTGAACCGGTCCTAGGCCTCCCCTAGGCCGACTCAGCCTCAAACGAGTAACTGGAGTGGTGAGTGAACATCACCACTGGGGAGACAAAGGCGGCCGGGCGGCGTGAATCCAAGTCCCGGGCGAAACTAGTGAATTCATAAACCATGCTCCACCCTTATGGATTTCCACCTCAATTGCTCAAACTGAAGGATGCCTCCTACAAAATGCTCCTTCGGAATGTTTATGCAAGCAATGGACACTGCAATGGAACAAGCTGTCATCTGGACAAGGAACAATCACATCGTCGAACCCATGGTTGCCAGTGGATCTCACTACAAGAAGCTCTTAAAACATATTTTAATATTTACATTCAGCTCAAAACACATTTCCATTCTCGATGACACAAAAACTATTTCCAATCCATCCTTCTTTTGGAGGCACCGCTGACAAGCGGCACGGACAACCACTGCAGAAAATTGGAATCTTTCTTTCTCCCTTTCTCTCTTTTACCATGTTTACCGTAGTCACTTCCAATATTACGTGGCAAGTACCTCACGTTGACACCAGCAAAGCCATCACAATTCTGGCTCGGAAGGCATCGTTTACCAAAGATGGAATATGCACAGATGACGTGGTCTATGAAGCGATTATGCAAACTTTTGAGCTGCAAAAAAATCAGTGTGGCGAGTGGGTGGTGAGTGTGTTGTGACCTGCAGTGGGGTGAGTGGGTTGTGAGTGTGTTGTGACCTTGAGTGGGGTGAGTGGGTGGTGTGTTGTGACCTGGAGTGGGGTGAGTGGGTGGTGTGTTGTGACCTGGAGTGGGGTGAGTGGGTGGTGAGTGTGTTGTGACCTGCAGTGGGGCGAGTGGGTGGTGAGTGTGTTGTGACCTGCAGTGGGGTGAGTGGGTGGTGAGTGTGTTGTGACCTGGAGTGGGGTGGGTGGGTGGTGAGTGTGTTGTGACCTGTAGTGGGGTGAGTGGGTGGTGGATGTGTTGTGACTTGCAGTAGGGTGAGTGGGTGGTGAGTGTGTTGTGACCTGCAGTGGGGTGAGTGGGTGGTGAGTGTGTTGTGACCTGGAGTGGGGTGAGTGGGTGGTGAGTGTGTTGTGACCTGCAGTGGGGCGAGTGGGTGGTGAGTGTGTTGTGACCTGCAATGGGGTGAGTGGGTGGTGAGTGTGTTGTGACCTGCAGTGGGGTGAGTGAGTGGTGAGTGTGTTGTGACCTGCAGTGGGGCGAGTAGGTGGTGAGTGTGTTGTGACCTGGAGTGGGGCGAGTGGGTGGTGAGTGTGTTGTGACCTGCAGTGGGGTGAGTGGGTAGTGAGTGTGTTGTGACCTGGAGTGGGGCGAGTGGGTGGGGAGTGTGTTGTGACTTGGAGTGGGGCGAGTGGGTGGTGAGTGTGTTGTGACCTGCAGTGGGGTGAGTGGGTGGTGAGTGTGTTGTGACCTGCAGTGGGGTGAGTGGGTAGTGAGTGTGTTGTGACCTGGAGTGGGGCGACTGGGTGGTGGGTGTGTTGTGACCTGTAGTGGGGTGAGTGGGTGGTGAGTGTGTTTTGACCCACAGTGGGGTGAGTGGGTGGGGAGTGTGTTGTGACCTGCAGTGGGGTGAGTGGGTGGTGAGTGTGTTGTGACCTACAGTGGGGTGAGTGGGTGGTGAGTGTGTTGTGACCTGCAGTGGGGTGAGTGGGTGGTGAGTGTGTTGTGACCTGGAGTGGGGTGAATGGGTGGTGAGATTGTTGTGACCTGGAGTGGGGTGAGTGGGTGGTGAGTGTGTGTGAAGTGTGTTGTGACCTGCAGTGGGGTGAGTGCGTGGTGAGTGTGTGGTGAGTGTGTTGTGAATTGCAGTGGGGTGAGTGCGTGGTGAGTGTGTGGTGAGTGTGTTGTGAACTGCAGTGGGCTGAGTGCGTGGTGAGTGTGTGGTGAGTGTGTTGTAACCTGCAGTGGGGTAAGTGCAGTGGCGAGTGTGTGGTGGGTGTGTTGTGACCTGCAGTGGGGTGAGTGTGTGGTGAGTGTGTTGTGACCTGCAGTGGGGTAAGTGTGTGGTGAGTGTGTGGTGGATATGTTGTGACCTGCAGTGGGGTGAGTGGGTGGTGAGTGTGTGGTGAGTGTGTGGTGAACTGCAGTGGGGTGAGTGCGTGGTGAGTGTGTGGTGAGTGTGTTGTGACCTGCAGTGGGGTGAGTGCGTGGTGAGTGCGTGGTGAGTGTGTTGTGAACTGCAGTGGGCTGAGTGCGTGGTGAGTGCGTGGTGAGTGTGTGGTGAGTGTGTGGTGAGCGTGTGGTGAGTGTGTTGTCACCTGCAGTGGGGTGAGTGCGTGGTGAGTGTGTGGTGGGTGTGTTGTGACCTGCAGTGGGGTGAGTGGGTGGTGAGTGTGTTGTGACCTGCAGTGGGGTGAGTGGGTGGTGAGTGTGTTGTGAACCTGGAGTGGGGTGAGTGGGTGGTGAGTGTGTTGTGACCTGCAGTGGGGTGAGTGGGTGGTGAGTGTGTTGTGACCTGGAGTGGGGCGAGTGGGTGGTGAGTGTGTTGTGACCTGCAGTGGGGTGAGTGGGTGGTGAGTGTGTTGTGACCTGCAGTGGGGTGAGTGGTTAGTGAGTGTGTTGTGACCTGGAGTGGGGCGAGTGGGTGGTGAGTGTGTTGTGACCTGGAGTGGGGTGAATGGGTGGCGAGATTGTTGTGACCTGGAGTGGGGTGAGTGGGTGATGAGTGTGTGTGAAGTGTGTTGTGACCTGCAGTGGGGTGAGTGCGTGGTGAGTGTGTGGTGAGTGTGTTGTGAACTGCAGTGGGCTGAGTGCGTGGTTAGTGTGTGGTGAGTGTGTTGTGACCTGCAGTGGGGTAAGTGCGTGGCGAGTGTGTGGTGGGTGTGTTGTGACCTGCAGTGGGGTGAGTGTGTGGTGAGTGTGTTGTGACCTGCAGTGGGGTGAGTGTGTGGTGAGTGTGTGGTGGGTGTGTTGTGACCTGCAGTGGGGTGAGTGGGTGGTGAGTGTGTGGTGAGTGTGTGGTGAACTGCAGTGGGGTGAGTGCGTGGTGAGTGTGTGGTGAGTGTGTTGTGACCTGCAGTGGGGTGAGTGCGGGGTGAGTGCGTGGTGAGTGTGTGGTGAGTGTGTTGTGACCTGCAGTGGGGTGAGTGCGGGGTGAGTGCGTGGTGAGTGTGTGGTGAGCGTGTGGTGAGTGTGTTGTCACCTGCAGTGGGGTGAGTGCGTGGTGAGTGTGTGGTGGGTGTGTTGTGACCTGAAGTGGGGTGAGTGGGTGGTGAGTGTGTTGTGACCTGCAGTGGGGTGAGTGCCTGGTGAGTGTGTGGTGGGTGTGTTGTGACCTGCAGTGGGGTGAGTGGGTGGTGAGTGTGTTGTGACCTGCAGTGGGGTGAGTGGGTGGTGAGTGTGTTGTGAACCTGGAGTGGGGTGAGTGGGTGGTGAGTGTGTTGTGACCTGCAGTGGGGTGAGTGGGTGGTGAGTGTGTTGTGACCTGCAGTGGGGTGAGTGGGTAGTGAGTGTGTTGTGACCTGGAGTGGGGCGAGTGGGTGGGGAGTGTGTTGTGACCTGGAGTGGGGCGAGTGGGTGGTGAGTGTGTTGTGACCTGCAGTGGGGTGAGTGGGTGGTGAGTGTGTTGTGACCTGCAGTGGGGTGAGTGGGTAGTGAGTGTGTTGTGACCTGGAGTGGGGCGAGTGGGTGGTGGGTGTGTTGTGACCTGCAGTGGGGTGAGTGGGTGGTGAGTGTGTTTTGACCCACAGTGGGGTGAGTGGGTGGTGAGTGTGTTGTGACCTGCAGTGGGGTGAGTGGGTGGTGAGTGTGTTGTGACCTACAGTGGGGTGAGTGGGTGGTGAGTGCGTTGTGACCTGCAGTGGGGTGAGTGGGTGGTGAGTGTGTTGTGAATTGGAGTGGGGTGAATGGGTGGCGAGATTGTTGTGACTTGGAGTGGGGTGAGTGGGTGGTGAGTGTGTGTGAAGTGTGTTGTGACCTGCAGTGGGGTGAGTGCGAGGTGAGTGTGTGGTGAGTGTGTTGTGAATTGCAGTGGGGTGAGTACGTGGTGAGTGTGTGGTGAGTGTGTTGTGAACTGCAGTGGGCTGAGTGCGTGGTGAGTGTGTTGTGACCTGCAGTGGGGTAAGTGCGTGGCGAGTGTGTGGTGGGTGTGTTGTGACCTGCAGTGGGGTGAGTGTGTAGTGAGTGTGTTGTGACCTGCAGTGGGGTGAGTGTGTGGTGAGTGTGTGGTGGGTGTGTTGTGACCTGCAGTGGGGTGAGTGGGTGGTGAGTGTGTGGTGAGTGTGTGGTGAACTGCAGTGGGGTGAGTGCGTGGTGAGTGTGTGGTGAGTGTGTTGTGACCTGCAGTGGGGTGAGTGGGTGGTGAGTGTGTTGTGACCTGCAGTGGGGTGAGTGGGTGGTGAGTGTGTTGTGACCTGCAGTGGGGTGAGTGCGTGGTGAGTGTGTTGTGACCTGGAATGGGGTGAGTGTGTGGTGAGGGTGTTGTGACCTGGAATGGGGTGAGTGCGTGGTGAGTGTGTGGTGAGTGTGTTGTGAACTGCAGTGGGGTGAGTGCGTGGTGAGTGTGTGGTGAGTGTGTTGTGAACTGCAGTGGGGTGAGTGCGTGGTGAGTGTGTTGTGACCTGCAGTGGGGTGAGTGGGTGGTGAGTGTGTTGTGACCTGCGGTGGGCTGAGTGGGTGGTGAGTGTGCTGTGACCTGCAGTGGGGTGAGTGGGTGATGAGTGTGGTGTGACCTGCAGTGGGCTGAGTGGGTGGTGAGTGTGTGGTGGGTGTGTTGTGACCTGCAGTGGGGTGAGTGGGTGGTGAGTGTGTGGTGGGTGTGTTGTGACCTGCAGTGGGGCGAGTGGGTGGTGAGTGTGTTGTGACCTGCAGTGGGGTGAGTGGGTGGTGAGTGTGTTGTGACCTGCAGTGGGCTGAGTGGGTGGTGAGTGTGCTGTGACCTGCAGTGGGGTGAGTGGGTGATGAGTGTGGTGTGACCTGCAGTGGGGTGAGTGCGTGGTGAGTGTGTTGTGACCTGGAATGGGGTGAGTGTGTGGTGAGTGTGTTGTGAACTGCAGAGGGGTGAGTGCGTGGTGAGTGTGTGGTGAGTGTGTTGTGAACTGCAGTGGGGTGAGTGCGTGGTGAGTGTGTGGTGAGTGTGGTGTGAACTGCAGTGGGGTGAAGTGCGTGGTGGAGTGTGTTGTGACCTGCAGTGGGGTGAGTGGGTGGTGAGTGGTGGTGAGTGGTGTGGGTGTGTTGTGTGACCTGCAGTGGGCTGAGTGCGTGGTGGTGCGTGGTGAGTGTGTGGTGAGTGTGTTGTGACCTGCAGTGGGGTGAGTGGGTGGTGAGTGTGCTGTGACCTGCAGTGGGGTGAGTGGGTTATGAGTGTGGTGTGACCTGCAGTGGGGTGAGTGCGTGGTGAGTGTGTTGTGACCTGGAATGGGGTGAGTGTGTGGTGAGGGTGTTGTGACCTGGAATGGGGTGAGTGCGTGGTGAGTGTGTGGTGAGTGTGTTGTGAACTGCAGTGGGGTGAGTGCGTGGTGAGTGTGTGGTGAGTGTGTTGTGAACTGCAGTGGGGTGAGTGCGTGGTGAGTGTGTTGTGACCTGCAGTGGGGTGAGTGGGTGGTGAGTGTGTTGTGACCTGCAGTGGGCTGAGTGGGTGGTGAGTGTGCTGTGACCTGCAGTGGGGTGAGTGGGTGATGAGTGTGGTGTGACCTGCAGTGGGCTGAGTGGGTGGTGAGTGTGTGGTGGGTGTGTTGTGACCTGCAGTGGGGTGAGTGGGTGGTGAGTGTGTGGTGGGTGTGTTGTGACCTGCAGTGGGGCGAGTGGGTGGTGAGTGTGTTGTGACCTGCAGTGGGGTGAGTGGGTGGTGAGTGTGTGGTGGGTGTGTTGTGACCTGCAGTGGGGCGAGTGGGTGGTGAGTGTGTTGTGACCTGCAGTGGGGCGAGTGGGTGGTGAGTGTGTTGTGACCTGCAGTGGGCTGAGTGGGTGGTGAGTGTGTTGTGACCTGCAGTGGGGTGAGTGGGTGATGAGTGTGTTGTGACCTGCAGTGGGGTGAGTGGGTGGTGAGTGGGTGGTGAGTGTGTTGTGACCTGCAGTGGGGTGAGTGGGTGGTGAGTGTGTTGTGACCTGCAGTGGGCTGAGTGGGTGGTGAGTGTGCTGTGACCTGCAGTGGGGTGAGTGGGTGATGAGTGTGTTGTGACCTGCAGTGGGCTGAGTGGGTGGTGAGTGTGTTGTGACCTGCAGTGGGGTGAGTGGGTGATGAGTGTGTTGTGACCTGCAGTGGGGTGAGTGGGTGGTGGGTGTGTTGTGACCTGCAGTGGGGCGAGTGGGTGGTGAGTGTGTTGTGACCTGCAGTGGGCTGAGTGGGTGGTGAGTGTGCTGTGACCTGCAGTGGGGTGAGTGGGTGATGAGTGTGTTGTGACCTGCAGTGGGGTGAGTGCGTGGTGAGTGTGTTGTGACCTGGCAGTGGGGTGAGTGTGTGGTGAGTGTGTTGTGACCTGCAGTGGGGCGAGTGGGTGGTGAGTGTGTGGTGTGTTGTGACCTGCAGTGAGGTAATGTTATGTGGTTATCGCACTGCGCTACAAATCCGGCGACCGGATTTCGATTCCCGCTCTTGACCAATAAGAGTAGCGAATTACCGCAACGATCCTGGGCCTGCCCGAGGCTGACTCACTCTCAAACGAGGACAGTACCCGGTGCGGTGTCAACATCCCCACTGGGGGAGACAAAGGCGGCCATGCCGTAGTGCTGGCCACCCACTCCATAGGTAAGATCGCGAAACACCAATTGCTCCCGAGCGTCTCAAACTTCTGACTTTTTGTCTTTGCCACCTGCAGAATTGCGTAGTTGAACGTGACCGGAGTTATTGCGTGCGACACGGATAAAAAACCACGACCTGTTCGTCTCAAGCTACCAGGCTGATCCTGCTGCAGTGTGGTGCGTGCGAGTGTGGTGCGTGCGTGAGCTGCACCTGTCCCCTGGGGTTGATCTCGGTCACAGCTGCACTCTTGTGCTCCTGCTTCTCGAAGGAGAGCAGCTTCTGCTGGTAGCCCTGCAGCGCCTTCTCCTCCAGGCACAGCTGGATGCGCCAGCACGGCGGGCTGCCCGAGCCCCAGTACAGCAGCATGTCGCTCGCCATGGCTTGCGGGAGGGGAGAGGAGCACAGCGAGCACAGAGAGAGGAGGAGCACAGCGATCACTGCGGGCACACAGCCGGCAGGCGTCGTCTGATAAAAGGGCCCCGAAACTGGAATTCCAGAAGAATCGATTGCAGATTTAACTCCGTCGATCTTTCGGATCGATTCCTTTTTTGGGAACGAAAATTTACTCGATTCCGATTTTTGAATTCTAAATTACGGGCAGTCCTGGGATTACGAACACATTTAGTTCCTGAGAACCGTTCATAAGTCTAACTAACGGTTCGTAAGTCAGAACGCCATAATGCGCTGTATTTACATGCACATACGATGAGTGTTATGACATGTGTTGCATCTTCTTGGTTGTTTCGGTAAAGTCACGTAGAAGGGAAGTAATAAAATAACAACGCAAGCAGCCGTCTTCAGGTGGAGAACAGGTCTGTCAAGTAGACAGAGTCTGAATGCACGCTCCAGGCTTGGAGCGACTATTTATGCTGGGATGGAGGGGCGAAGAGCGTCTTGACAAAATAATTTGCATATCAAGAGGAATTAGCATATTTATGGGAAATGCAGATATGCGATTAGTACTACTTGTGAAATGCGTAGGAGGTTTGGCGAGGGGTTTAAAGTCATTATGCCCATGAATTATGCAGGATTAGCAGTATCAAAGGGAGGGAGTAAGGTTAGAATTAATAAAGGGAAGGAATGTTAATAATATGGCGCCGCAGCAACTAATATGCTTATTGACTATACCTTGTCATATTACACTGTTTCATTCTATCCACTCAACTGTATAGCACACTGCTATATATTCACTATAAAATTACGATACTATATATTACCTTATACATTGTATTAAACATTACACTTTAATACTATTTATTATTATATAATATGCTATACACTATACCATAAACCGCCGCGTGAAAGGTACTAAGAGGAAGCAACGAAATATGTCAATGGGAGAATGGTGGTGGGAAGCTTGCAGCGGAGCAAAGAATCCATTCCCTGCGGAGTGCATATCAAGAGGAATTTAGCATATTTATGGGAAATGCAGATATGCGATTAGTACTACTTGTGAGATATGTAGGAGGATTGGCGAGGGGGTTTAAAGTCATTATGCCCATGCATTATGCAGGATTAGCAGTATCAAAGGGAGGGAGTAAGGTTAGAATTAATAAAGGTGTAATAGTGTTCCAGGAGACTTGGACGCCGGGGTTGGAGGCACACGTATTTATTCCGTGTCGGTACAGCACAACACTGACATACAACACTGGAGGGGGTATCGGCCCCCTCACCCGTCTAACTGGGGATAAACTCTCTAGCTACGCCTAGCCTACCTCTGGGTCCTCCACTAACGGGCTAGGGGAGGCTAGCTAGTCCGACACTGGTAAGTCGGGCTCACGGTACCCGGAGTCCGAGACCAGCTCTTACAAGAGCACCGGCTCTGGCTCTCGGGACCACGCCGCTGGCTCGATCCTGTTCGGCCCTGATAAGGGCGGCGATCCAAGGGAGTCCAGGGCTCTATCTATGACGATCTTCAGTCTTCACTGGTTAGCTTCAACCTCTCTCCCTGAGCCCTCCGGCTCATCCCCTTTTATACCAAAACCCCCGCTGAGGGGTGGGGCCCCGGGGGATCCCAGCTCCGAGTCAGCCCCCCAGGCTGCCCGATGCGGACGTCGCTGGGAGCACCTTCCCGTGCACCGACATAGCCACGCCCACTGTGTTTCTTTCCCATCTGATCCCATTGTATAACAGCCCCTCCGTAACACCCCTACATCACCCCCCCCCTGTACAGCTCGCAGCCGTCCCGGCTGCAACAAACAACAATAAAAGTGTATTTACCCCTTGAACCCGCGTGTGCCTCACAATTTTTTTTTCCAACAATAAAAACAACAAGAACACCAACAAGAACCACAACAGCAAGAAGAGAAATAACCCGACGCACCCCCCCCCCCCCCCCCGAATAAATACGAATTCCGTAAGAGCACCCTATATACAATTTGCAGGAAAACACACCACACACACAACACACAATGAACACAACATATATACAATCCAATTTGCAGGAAAACACACCACACACACAACACAGTGAACACAACATATGTACAATCCTCCGGGCATCACAAAAGTCTGCGCATTTTCGCGCGCCTTCTTGCAGCAGGCCCGTCACACGGGGCAACCCCGGATGGCGGACTGTTGGGTGGCAACCGTCCGTGTCCGAGTGAGTCACTTTCCGTTGCCGCATGACCCTCGGCATTCCCAGGAGGGGTTGTCGGGCGTGAGCCCGTCACTCCCGGTGCACCTGGGGGCGGGACAGCCGGCAGCACGTTAGGTGAGAGCAGCGGAGACGGACCTTGTGAGTCGGCGGACCTCCCACATGTCTGGCCACGCGTGTGTGAAGTGGGAACTCGGACCGCAATGAACGGTTTCAATCTGGAGGGGTGCACAAACCACCGCCGCTTCCCCCATTTGATGCGTACACACTGAGGCCGCAAAACCTGAACCACCTCCACAGGGCCCCGCCACGGCCGCACCAGTTTAGAGGAGGTTGCAAGTGGTACCTGTGGACAGTGTAACCATGCCTTGTCACCCGGTTTCCACTGCAGCACGTGCGCCCGACCCAGCCTGAGCCTCTCGTTAGCCTTCTGGCGGAGGTCGGAATTTTGCATAGCAGCCTCCCGTGCCTCTGTTAATTTAGCAATATTGAATTTAACATGGTCGGCCAATTTAGTTTTACCCCGTGGCGTGGAGATCTGCAGCTGGGTCTGAACAGGCGGGTCAGGTTCGCGGCCGTACATCAAGAAGAAGGGGGAAAATCGCATTGCCGCATGGGGAGCCATTCTATATGCTGCCAAGACCCCTTGAATTTGAAGGTCCCAATCGGTCTGTGAGTCCGAGACCTGTTGGGACAGCATTGACGTGATGGTTCGATGCAGACGCTCCACCATCCCGTCAGTTTGCGGATGATATGGGGAGGTACGAATTTTTTTCGTGCACAGGAGCTCACAGACCTCTTGGAGAAGTTTACCAGGAAAATTTTTGCCCTGGTCGGTCAGCAGCCGCTCCGGAGCACCTTTGTCCAGGACGTATCCCTGGACAAAGGCCTCCGCGATGGCTGCTGCCGACTGGTTGGCAAGGGGCCAGGCCATAGGCCAGCGCGTAAAATATTCCACCCCGGTCAACAGGTATCTCTTGCCCCTGGGGGTAGTGGGGAATGGGCCCAGAATATCAAGCGCGACAAGCTCGTTGACCCTGGAAACTTTGATGGATTGCAAAGGCGGGTTAGACTCCTGTGCTGGTGGTTTACGTTGCGCACACCGAGGACATGACCCCAACAGATCCCCGACATCCCTTGTCATGCCCGGCCAAAAAAAAATCTAGCTGGAGCATGGCGAGGGTCTTTTGAGTCCCCAGGTGGAGGAGGCGCTCATGAGCGGCCCACACCACCTTACCCCGCAAAACAGAAGGGACCACCAGCCGGTGTCGATGGGATCTATCGTCCCAATGCATTAACAGACCCTGGACCATCTCCCATGAGTCGACATCACCCCTCCCCCGCCCAGCACTTCCGACGCGACGACGCAACGCGAGGAGGGAGGTATCCTCCATCTGGAGGCGCCCCCATTCAGCAACAGGCAACCCCAACAGGGAATCTTTTCCCTGTTGTGCAATCAAATCCGTCATCGACGTTGCGTCAGCGGCGGCCGCCTGGACCGGAACGGATATCTCACTCGGAGGCCTGCAACGTCCCGACCCCAGGAGGCATGCGCATTCGGAGGTGGTTGGCATCCGTGACAGAGCGTCCACATTGGTGTGGCGAACGCCCTTACGGTACGTAGTTTCGAAATCGAAGTCCTGGAGAATCTCCAACCATCGAGAGAATTGTCCCGATGGTTGTTGAACTCGCAGGGCGTACTGTAGTGCCGCATGATCTGTGCGGACGGTGAAATGCCGACCGTACAGATATGGGCGATACTGTTGGATGAAGTTAACAATTGTCAACAGTTCCCGACGGGTGACACAATATCTTTGCTCCGCTGGAGACAACACCCGACTACCGTACGCGACTACCCGTTCCACGCCGTCAACCACCTGCGAAAGCACGCCCCCAATACCCGTGTTGCTCGCATCCATGTCGAGCAAAAAGGGTTTGGAAAAATCAGGGTAAACCAAGGGAGGAGCCTTTACCAGCGCGTCCCGGAGGGATCGGAAGGCAGCCTCCTCCTCCTGTACCCAGTGGAACCGGACCCCCTTCGATGTCAAAGCGTGTAGGGGCTTTGCAATCGTTGCAAAATCCGCGACAAACCGTCGGTAATACGACGCGAATCCAACGAAACTCCTGACCTCTCCCACAGAGGTGGGAGTCGGCCAGGAGCTGACACACTGCGTTTTGGCGGGATCGGTAGCAATACCTGAGCGTCCGATGATATGTCCCAAATAACGCACAGATTCGCGTAACAAATGACATTTTTGGGGTTTAAATTTCAAATTATCAGCCCGCATTTTGAGGAAAACCGCCCGCAACCTCTGGAGATGTTCGTCGAATGTTTTGCTAAAGACGATAACGTCATCCAAATAAATCAAGCACGAGTCCCATTGTAACCCAGCCAAAACCAATTCCATCAATCTCTGGAAAGTTGCCGGCGCTGAGTGGAGTCCCATCGGCAACCGGTTGAATTGGAACAGGCCGTGCGGTGTACGGAATGCAGTTTTGGGTTTCGAATCATCGTCCAGAGGAAGCTGCCAGAATCCCGAAAGCAAATCCAATGTGGAGAAGAATCGCGCTCCCGCCAAGGCGTCAAGCAATTCGTCCATCCGTGGGAGCGGGTATGCGTCGGCAACAGAAATTTTGTTGAGGCGACGAAAATCGACGCAAAACCGCAACGAGCCGTCATGTTTTTTAACTAAGACAATCGGCGCTCCCCAAGGGCTGGTAGAAGGAGAAATGATGTCGGCGGCTAACATGTCATCAACGGCCGATTTGACATGGTCCTTTTCGGCGGGACTTAACCAAAAACGATTCTGGCGTATTGGCGCGCTGTCACCCGTATCAATATGGTGACGCAGCAGATGAGTACAGCCCAGATCGTATTTGTTCCAACTGAAAACGTCGGAAAATTCACGCAGCAGTGTTTTAAGCTTTTGACGCTCTAAGTCCGACAGGTCCGTCGATCCCGCACAAAGCGCCTCGAGCCACCCCTCATCACTGTCCGTATGTGGTCGCGGCAGAGGGGCAGCGCTCACGTGATTTACGATGGGTTCCTCACAGGGCACCGGCGTTGCGTGAGCAAGCACGGTCCCCTGTGGAACCACCACCGTCCGCGACCCCACATTGAGGACCGCGATGAAAGGGTCCCCGTCCCCCTTAACGATGGTCTGGGCCAGAATTATATGAGGTCCGCTAACCCCGACCCTAGACGGCCCCAGCAGAACCCCCTGGTCCCCAATCCCTTTAGCGAAAGGCCGACGTAGTTTAAGAGGCACCAGCATCTGGGCCCCCGGCGATACGCGTACCGTTCTGTCAACGAGCGCCGGTACCGTCGCGAACGCCGTCCGACCCGCAGAGGGAGACGGCAGAAATGCCATACACCGGCCCGACGGGAGCTCAATACAGCCCTGGTCGATTAAGATACGGATCGGCATTTTGCCCAGGAAGTCCATCCCCAGCAGGCACGGAACCGCCAGCGAGGAGGAGACAAAAATTGGGCCAGATAATTTGATATCTCCGATACAAATTTGTGCTCGAATTTGTCCAATGATGCCAAGTGAGCCCCCGTTAGCAGCATAGAACAGAACATCAACGGGCAGCAAAGGACTGCTCTGGACAGGAAGAATGTTGTAAATCAATTCCGAAATAATGGTCGCCGATGCTCCCGTATCGACCAGGATGCGCACCTCAACCCCATCAATGTGCGCCACAACGGCTGACGACCCCGACGACGCGGCCACAACGCGATGGGCCAACACGGACCACTGGCTGGGTTGGATATTAGTCCCCACAGTGGTGCGTGTTGGCGCGACGGTGTGCAATTTCGGCCCCCCGTCCATTGCGGTGCGTGAGTGTGTGACGGGTGTGTGCGTGGGCCAAACATGAGGGGTGCCGCGACTCGCCGGGTTATGTTGTTGGAGCTTGGGAGGAGGCGCGGCGTCCTGTCGAGGCGTCGCCCCGCGCTGCCGAGGAGAGCGGCATCCCGAGGCGACATGACCCCGGAGGCCGCAATTGTAGCAGCGCGGGAGCGCTGCCGATGACGTTGGCTGGTCGAGGCGGCTCGGTCCGTCCCGAGCCGGCCGTACTCCCGCTTTCCACTCCAGCTGACGGTCGACGGCGCAAATTTCCTCCGCCGGGAGGGTGGCTGCAGCCACGGCACGGCCGGTCGCCGCCTTGCTGGCCTTTCGTCGCTGCGAGAGTAAGTTGGCGTGGAGGTGTCGTGCGGCCCGGAGGGAAGACATCTCAGCGTCGTCCTGCGCCACGACGACGATATCCAATTCGTTAGCCAGCAAGAGGATCTTCTCCATCACCATGGCGTCCACCCCTTCGTCATCCATTCGCGGGAAAGCCATTCTTGCCAGTGCCAAGAGAGCCGTGCGATACGCCAGGGGCGACTCCTTGGCACCCCGCTGACGATCGTAGAATAGCTGTCTGCAGTCAGACGGTGGTCCGTAGACTGCAGCCAGCAGCTGAAGCGCCATCTGCAGCGTGGCGCGCTTGGCTTTCGGCGCCGAGGTGAGAGTGGCGAGGGCATCGCTGTCGAGCAGCGCCGGCAGCGCGCGGAGAGCCTCGGCATCGGTCCACTGCGCCATCTCCTGGTGTGCGAGGAAGCGCCGCTGAAAGCCGCCCCATTCACCATCCTTGCCCACAAACTCCTTGAGGGGAGGTAGACGTTGGTGCAACGCAGCGGCCGCAGTGGAAGGTCGCCCCCCGTTGCTCCCGTCATTCGGCTCGGCTTCGACGCGAACGACGACTGGCATCGCCGGTCGCACCACGGGTGACGCGCTGGCCGCTGTTGATGACTTAGCAGCCACTGTACGCCCGACGTCGGACGCGAGGCTCAGCCCGGCCACGCCCTCAGCAGCTGCTGCGGCGATGGCGGGAGATTCAAAATCCGGCTCCGTCGAAATGGCGGGAACCCGTGCTGCTCGTCGGCTGTCGTCGCTCCGTGGCGGTCCACCAGCCCCCAGCCGCGTAATTTGGTCAAGCGTGGCGGCAGCAGCGTAAAGCAGCTCTGCCAGTCTCGCGTGAGCCTGCCGCAGTCCATCTGCTGACGGCTCCCCTCCATCCAGACGCTGCGGTGTGGATGGATCCGGCCCCGGCTGCTCGGCGTCGCCTTCAGCCATCTCGGGCTCAACTTCTGCAGCGGTGTCCTCCGCCCCCGGTACCCTGGCACGAGCTGTCCGTCGCGTGTCCATGTTCGTGGTCGATCACTTCTAACACCAGATGTAATAGTGTTCCAGGAGACTTGGACGCCGGGGTTGGAGGCACACGTATTTATTCCGTGTCGGTACAGCACAACACTGACATACAACACTGGAGGGGGTATCGGCCCCCTCACCCGTCTAACTGGGGATACACTCTCTAGCTACGCCTAGCCTACCTCTGGGTCCTCCACTAACGGGCTAGGGGAGGCTAGCTAGCCCGACACTGGTAAGTCGGGCTCACGGTACCCGGAGTCCCAGACCAGCTCTTACAAGAGCACCGGCTCTGGCTCTCGGGACCACGCCGCTGGCTCGATCCTGTTCGGCCCTGATAAAGGCAGCAATCCAGGGGAGTCCAGGGCTCTATCTACGACGATCTTCAGTCTTCACTGGTTAGCTTCAACCTCTCTCCCTGAGCCCTCCGGCTCATCCCCTTTTATACCAAAACCCCCGCTGAGGGGTGGGGCCCTGGGGGATCCCAGCTCCGAGTCAGCCCCCCAGGCTGCCCGATGCGGACGTCGCTGGGAGCACCTTCCCGTGCACCGACATAGCCACGCCCACTGTGTTTCTTTCCCATCTGATCCCATTGTATAACAGCCCCTCCGTAACACCCCTACAAAGGGAAAGAATGTTAATAATATGGTGCCGCAGCAACTAATATGTTTTTTGACTATACATTGTAATATTACACTATGTATTATTCTGCCCACCCAACTGTATTTGCAGCGGAGCAAAGAATCCATTCCATGCGGAGAATACAGGATATATAATCAATGTCAGTGAGTGGAACGCGATCTGAAAGTCACCATAAACGTGGACACAATCAGTTAAGATCCGAAATGGTTTATTACGTCCTTCCAATGATTGCTAAGCCGGAATCCATCTTCTCGGTTGAAATTGTCTCTGTGTTTGTATATGTGGATCGCCTCATGAACGAATTTTTCATGGTAGCCCGATGGCTTGCAGAGAACCTCTGTCTTGGAGAAGTCAATATCATGTGAACCCACTGAATTGTAACAGTGATCTGCCACGGCTGAGGTGTTTGTCCTACCGTGTTTCAAGTCTGCTTTATGTTCACGGATGCGGTCCGAGACATGTCGTTTGGTTTCTCCAATGTAACTGCTACCACAGAGGCAACTTAGTTTGTAGATGCCAGGGTACTGTATGTCTGGAAACACATCTTTTACAGACGGGACTAGATCACGAATTTTATGTACTGTGTTGAATCGGACCTGGATCTTGTGTTTAATCAGGATTTTGGAGATCTTTTTTGTGACCCCAGCAATGTAGGGTAAGGTGATGGTCTTGAGAGGCTCCTCAACAGGATCCTTCTTGATGGTTGGAGTGATGGCTTTGCGGATTGTGTAGTCGGAGTAACCATTAGCCTTAAGAGCTTGGCGTACGTGTTTGAGTTCACTGGCAATGTGTTCCTGGTCGGAAATGCATTGGGCTCTATGGTATAGAGCAGGGGTCCTCAAACTACGGCCCGCGGGCCACATGCGGCCCACCGAGGGCATTTATCCGGCCCATAGTCACTAATTGGGCTGCGCTTGTGAGCACTAATTGGGCTGCGCTGGTGAGCACTAATTGGGCTGCGCTGGTGAGCACTCATTGGGCTGCAGTGGTGGGCACTGATTGGGCTGCGGTGGCGAGCACTGATTTGGTTGCGCTGGTGAGCACTGATTGAGCTGCGGCGGTGGGCAATGATTGAGCTGCGGCGGTGGTCACTCATTGGGCTGCGCTGGTGAATGGTTCAATGGGCCAATTGACTGGACTTGCCCCCCAGGCCTAAGGCTGCCAGCCCTCCCCTGGCTGCGCTTGACTGGCTCTCCCTCCCTCAGCTCCCTCACTTGCCCCTCGGCTCCACTCCCAGTGATATTCCTGTGTGCTGAGTAAATGATAGAGGGGTAATAACAGAGTGATCTCTGATCTCTGGAGGGGCTGCCTGCTGTTTTCCCGTGCTGGTCAGTGACAGACAGCCGAGGAGTAGGAAACCCAATTTAAATGACAGTAAGTGCATTTATATTCTGATTGCTATTCAATTATATGAGGTTATATGTTGTTGTGTAAGCCCCGGTTCATACTGTTGCGATCTCTGAGCAGTACGAGTTCAGCCATATGCTTGTATGGCTGAACTTGCATTAGATTCGGAAGAAAAAAGGCACATGTGCCTTTTTTTTTCCTGCAGTGGAATCGGATTGCATGGGTCTTCTCCCCCATGCGATCAGATTCCTATGCGAGTTCGCAGATCGCACTGCGATCTGTGAACAAAACTGCAGGTGTAATTAACTTTTTAATGGCACCCGCACCAGTGTGAGCCTGGGGTAAAAGCGGAGTTCACCCAATCAGACTGCATTGATGGGCAGTGCAGTCTGTATGTCTCTGTGTGGGCAAAGTTATTGCTGGTATATTGTTTTTGTAGCGCTGTATATATATATTGGTATTTTACTAATAGCAATTTTGACTCCCTAGGAAACAATGATGTCAAGAAAGAGAAAAATTTACTCGGAGTGTAGGATATTCAAAAAACAGTGGACTTATGATTACTTTTTCATGCAGTACAAGGAAAGAGCTGTGTGTCTGATATGCCAGAATATAGTGTCTGTGTTCAAAGAATACAATTTACGTCGACACTATGAAACTCAACATAAAGATAAATAGGATTTTTGGTCGGAGAAGTGAGAAAAGATAAAATATTAAAACTGAAAAATACATTAACAACTCAGCAAAATACTTTTGTGAAGCAGAAGCAGCTAAATATTTCATCACTGCAAGCAAGTTTTCAAGTTGCCAAGCTAATAGTGTGCACTGGCAGACCATTCGTTGAGGGAGAATTTGTTAAAGAATGCCTTCTTTCTGTTGCCAAAGAGATGTGTCCAGAGAAGGCCGATTTATTTAGTACAGTGAGTCTTTCAGGACCTACAATTACACGGAGGATTGAAGAAATGGGAGACAATTTCCATCAGCATTTGCAAAACTCCACAAAAAAACTTTCCTATTTTTCCTTGGCACTCGACGAAAGCAATGATGTTCGTGATTCTGCACAACTTCAAATTTTTATTCGTGGGACGAATGACTATTTCGAAGTCACAGAAGAGCTTGCTGCACTGCAAAGCATCAAAGGAACAACTACAGGAGAGGATATCTATGAAAAGGTTTGCCAAACTGTGAATGGTTTGGAGCTTAACTGGGCTAAACTAGCCAGTGTGACAACTGATGGTGCTCCTAGCATGGTGGGGTCTAAGAAAGGAGTAATTGCTCGCATTAACCAAAAGATGGACAAACATAACCATTCTCATCCAATAGCCATACACTGCCTCATCCACCAACAAGCGCTGTGTAGTAAATCACTGAAGTGGGACTGTTAACTTCATTAGAGCTCATGCACTAAACCACAGACAATTTCAGGAATTTCTGTCTGAGCTAAATGTTGACTATGAAGATGTTCTGTACCACACAGAAGTCCGTTGGCTGAGTCGAGGGAGAGTTTTGAAACGTTTATATGACTTACTCCCACAGATTACAGCTTTTCTGTTTTCAAAAAACAAAGAAGTACCAGAGCTCAATGATGCAGAATGGAAATGGCACCTTGCCTTTCTGACAGATGTAACAGAGCTACTCAACAGTTTCAATGTGCAACTTCAAGGAAAGGGGAAGCTCATCTGTGATATGCAATCACATGTCAAAGCATTTGAAGTAAAATTAGGCCTCCTCATCAAACAAGTGAAGGAGGAAAACTTCTGCCATCAACCCACAACTCAAAATTTGTTAGCGGAAAAACCATTGGTTGCATTCCCAAACAAAACATGTGTGGATTCACTGGAAAAATTGCAAAAGGAGTTCCAATTTAGATTTAAAGAGCTTCATCTCCATGAACAGGACATACAGCTTTTCCGTAACTCATTTTCTATTGACATTGAAAATGTGGATACAATTTACCAAATGGAACTGGCTGAACTGCAGAATTGTGACTCTCTGAAAGACGCATTCAAGTCAAGCAGCCTTCATAATTTCTACGCATTTCTCCCCTCTGAGACATATCCTCATCTCAGAAACCATGCACTCAAAATGGCAACCATCTTTGGCAGCGCTTATGTCTGTGAACAAACTTTTTCCAGAATGAAACATTTGAAATCTCCAACCAGATCTAGACTAACGGATGCACACTGGCATCACTTGTTACGACTAGCAGTGACAAATATGGAACCGGACATTGACCATCTCATTAGCCAAAAGCAGGCCCATAGTTCCCATTGAAATACTGGCAAGTTTGTTGATTTAACTTTACTTGTTCTTCATTTTAAATATTGTATTTGTTCCCGTTTTGTTTCTTCACTTCAAAATAAGATATATGCAGTGTGCATAGGAATTTGTTCATAGTTTTTTTTAACTATAGTCCGGCCCTCCAACGGTCTGAGGGACAGTGAACTGGCCCCCTGTTTAAAAAGTTTGAGGACCCCTGGTATAGAGTCTTGATGAGGGAATTCTTCTGGGATGGATGGTGGTGGGAATCCGGTTATAAGTAAGCATCCGTATGGGTGGCTTTCCTGTAAACAGAGTGGCTCATTGAACCATCAGGTCTCCTTTTAATTAGGACATCCAAAAAGGGTAGCTTGCCATCTTTTTCGACTTCCATGGTGAATCTGATGGCTGGGTGTATGGAATTGATGTGGTCGAGAAATTGGTCTAGAGCAGGCCGGCCATGTGGTCAGATGACAAAAGTGTCATCTACGTACCTCTTCCATAAGGTCGGGCGTAGAGTGGCAGTCTGGATGGCGTCAGTCTCAAATTTCTCCATGAAGACCTTGGCTACAACCGGAGATAGGGGGGAGCCCATTGGGGTGCCCTCAGTTTGCTTGTAGAAAGTTCCATTCCAGGTGAAGTATGTATTGGTTAAGCAGTGTCTCACCAGGAGGGGTACCCCTGCATTCAGTCCTTGATGAACCAAGTCTTCAATGATTGCGATGGTGTCAGGTACAGGAACTTTGGTGAATAAGGAAACCACATCAAAACTGACAAGCAGGTCGTCTGGGGACAGGGAAATCCCCTTGATTGTCGATACCAGGTCAGTAGAGTTTAGTACCGCAGAGGTGGTTTTTTCAGTGAAAGGCCGTAGGATTTCAGACAAAAAACGAGCCAGTTTGTATGTGGGGGAGTTGATCGTAGAGACAATGGGACGAAGAGGTGTATATTCTTTATGTATCTTTGGCAAGCCGTATAATCTTGGTAGCCTGGCTGCAGAAGGTTTCAACGAGAACTGTTTGGTCTGATCAATTAATGCGGTTGAATCAGAAATTATTTGGTTGGTTTTAGAGACAAGGCTGTTGGTGGGGTCTCTTTTTTTTGTATAGCTGCCATCGTTGAGTAGTTCTTGAATTTTATTGTTGTATTCTATTTTGTCCATGATGACAGTGGCATTGCCTTTGTCGGCTGAGAGGATGACAATGTCATCCCTTTTTTTTAATTGAGCTAATTCAAAACGCTCATCTTTGCTAATGTTGCTAGCTGGCATCTTAGCGTTTTTGAGGGTTGCAGAGATTTCAGATCTTGCTACGTCTGCAGAGATGTGACTCAGGCCCTTGAGAGCTACATCTACTCTAGCAATTATATCATTAACTGGTATGTGTCTAGGTGTGACTGCAAAGTTTAGTCTTTGTTAACGTCTAGCTTTTCAATGTGTGGGTCCGGTCTCTTGTTTGAGAGGCGGTTGAATTTGGAAATCAAGTTGTCCTTACATTTGGTCGACATAGCGGCAGCTGAAGAGGCAGTCATTTTGTCTACATGTTCCCAATCCGATGTGGACATTGTTGCACTCAAAGATAAGTGTGATTCGTAGAGTGTCTTGTCTAACTGATCTAGATCGGTGCGCGTAAGTCTGATTTTCTCTGAGATAAGAGCTAAGCTAGTTCTAGACAGAATTCGTTTAGCATTAGAAGAAGTTACAGCAGCAGATGTTAGTGTAAATGCGTTTGGTATTACCTTAGAGTCGCGGCATCTCTTCAGAAAGGTGAAGGACTCGATTAGCTGAGCCTTCTTGTCACGGAGCTTGTTGAAGGATCTCAAAGTTATGTGGAATCCCTCCCCATAGAGGCGGTTAAATTTCGATTGAAAGCTTTCGTGACTGCAGGGATTCATCTTCTTGGTTCTTTCGCTAAAGTCACGTAGAAGGGAAGTAATAAAATAATACAAATAAAACATAATAAAATAATTCTCACGACGTTTCGGCCACAACGCAAGCAGCCGTCTTCAGGTGGAGAACAGGTCTGTCAAGTAGACAGAGTCTGAATGCACGCTCCAGGCTTAGAGCGACTATTTATGCTGGGATGGAGGGGCGAAGAGCGTCTTGACAAAATAATTTGCATATCAAGATGAATTTAGCATATTTATGGGAAATGCAGATATGCGATTAGTACTACTTGTGAAATGCGTAGGAGGTTTGGCGAGGGGTTTAAAGTCATTATGCCCATGAATTATGCAGGATTAGCAGTATCAAAGGGAGGGAGTAAGGTTAGAATTAATAAAGGGAAGGAATGTTAATAATATGGCGCCGCAGCAACTAATATGCTTATTGACTATACCTTGTCATATTACACTGTTTTATTCTATCCACTCAACTGTATAGCACACTGCTATATATTCACTATAAAATTACGATACTATATATTACCTTATACATTGTATTAAACATTACACTTTAATACTATTTATTATTATACAATATGCTATACACTATACCGTTGACCGTCGCGTGAAAGGTACTAAGAGGAAGCAACGAAATATGTCAATGGGAGAGTGGTGGTAGGAACCTTGCAGCAGAGCAAAGAATCAATTCCCTGCGGAGAATACAGGATATATAGTCAATGTCAGTGAGTGGAACGCGGTCTGAAAGTCACCGTAAACGTGGACACAATCAGTTAAGATCCGAAATGGTTTATTACGTCCTTCCAATGATTGCTAAGCCGGAATCCATCTTCTCGGTTGAAATTGTCTCTGTGTTTGTATATGTGGATCGCCTCATGAACAAATTTTTCATGGTAGCCAGATGGCTTGCAGAGAACCTCTGTCTTGGAGAAGTCAATATCATGTGAACCCACTGAATTGTAACAGTGATCTGCCACAGCTGAGGTGTTTGTCCTACCGTGTTTCAAGTCTGCTTTATGTTCACGGATGCGGTCCGAGACATGTCGTTTGGTTTCTCCAATGTAACTGCTACCACAGAGGAAACTTAGTTTGTAGACGCCAGGGCACTGTATGCCTGGAACCACATCTTTTATAGACGGGACTAGATCACGGACGATTCTAGAAAGGGGGCGTGGCCGGGGGCGGAGTGAGGCCGCGCCAGGGGATACAAGGCGGCGAGCAAGGAGCCTTGGGGCTGCCATGGGATGGGTGTCGACTGTCTTCACGCCAGCGCTGTCTTCGCGTCGTCGCTACTTGCGTGCCATCTCAGGCCCAAGTCGTCTGTGCGTTATTACTAGCCCAAGTATCTGTACGTGATTCCTAGCCCAAGTACCTGTACGTTATTTCGATACAAGACCAAGTTATCTGCGTGACACGCCTTAATGAATAAATAAACAAGTCTACAATCAAGTTGTCCGAGAGTCATTACGCCTGTATAGCCTTAACAGACTGTTGGGGCAAGTGCTCTTCGTGAGCAGCGCCTATCAAATTCAGAATCCTTATTGATCCTGAACAAATCCGATGAGCTATGAAGCTCCTTTTCACAGATGTCCAGGAGGGGCGGGTCAAAAAGTTACAACAAACAATTCAAAGTATAGGAAAGGAAAGCAAATCACTCAAAATAAATGCAGAAATCCCTCACCAACCACGGTTTCGAGTATCCATGCATATTATGCTTACCGTTTGCCAACCACGATATAGAGTTTCACGTAACCATGGACTACGTTTACCGCTACCCGTGATTTCAAATCTCCAGCCGTGTCAAGCATCTGCCACCAGGGGCGCATTAAGCGCGTTTACCCACACTTGTCCGCGAACACTACTTGTCCGTGTCGTTGAGTGTTGTGCAACAATCGTCAACTTCAGTACTGTAATTACTGTACAATACCATTATTTGTTGCCCTTAATCACGGCCCTTAAGCGTCGTGCTGGAGGTGAAGGTGAGCGTGGTGTTAGGGGGGCAAGGAGAGGGGTTTGTCTTTAGCTCGGAGGAGAGGGAGAGCCCCTCATCCCTATAACCCCACCCCCTCCCAAAACATCGTTATCATCGTCGTCACTGTTATCATGATCTGAACTTCACTACAGTATCATTATTAAAGGTAACTAAGTGTATCTTTATTCACGATTAATATTAAAGTTGTTTTTTCCATGCAGGTTATGTTTGAACCGTACATATTTCTCAAGTTTAGTAAATGCATAGGATGTGTGTTAACTGCAGCCGTGGAGCCGAACCACCTATTTTCCATAAGCCAACCACGGTTTTGACAACCAAGTGGATTTTCAAGAAACTAACCCCCGCTGTTGGTGAGGAATTGCTACAGAGAAAATACATAAAGTGCATCAGTTCAAATTTCCTAAGTATACCAATTCCCAAATTTAGCTAAGGCAGCAAAACAAAAGCAAAAACAGTCTCACACCACACCAAGACAAAACCACACAGTCTCTCTATAAAATTGCATATTAAAATGTAACTTTCGATACATGGGTAAGGATGAAAGTTACAAATCACATGAGCAAATATGGTTGCATTCCAGCACTATCTTCTACTTCAGGATATTTTTGAAGGAATATTTACAATGTTAAGGGAGGAAACTAGGATATTCCAAAACGTTGGTGCTGCAACGGCAAAGGCTTTGTCACCTATTCCTCTTCTTGTTTTTGGGAAAGTTAAAAGACAATTAGATGGACATATTAGGTTTCTTTGATTTGACAATGGTGTTAATGAGCTCGAAATTAAGTATAATTAGCTAAGTAGAGCGCAGATTCTGCCAATAAGCAATTTATGGATGAACAGAACCGCAAGCAGATTTCTCCTTGGATCAAGTGATGTGAAATTGGATTTTAAGAAGAGGTCATGTATGGTAGGTACAGTGAGGGAAAAAAGTATTTGATCCCCTGCTGATTTTGTACGTTTTCCTGCTGACAAAGAAATGATCAGTCTATAATTTTAACGGTAAGTTTATTTGAACAGTGAGAGACAGAATAACAACAACAAAATCCAGAAAAACGCATGTCAAAAATGTTATAAATTGATTTGCATTTTAATGAGGGAAACAAGTATTTGACCCCCTCTTAATCAAAAAGATGTCTGGCTCCCAGGTGTCTTTTATACAGGTAACGAGCTGAGATTAGGAGCACACTCTTGAAGGGAGTGCTCCTAATCTCAGCTTGTTACCTGTATAAAAGACACCTGTTCACAGAAGCAATCAATCAATCAGATTCCTAACTCTCCACCATGGCCAAGACCAAAGAGCTCTCCAAGGATGTCAGGGACAAGATTGTAGACCTACACAAGGCTGGAATGGGCTACAAGACCATCGCCAAGCAGCTTAGTGAGAAGGTGACAACAGTTGGTGCGATTATTCGCAAATGGAAGAAACACAAAAGAACTGTCAATCTCCCTCGGCCTGGGGCTCCATTCAAGATCTCACCTCGTGAAGTTGCAATGATCATGAGCACGGTGAGGAATCAGCCCAGAACTACACGGGAGGATCTTGTCAATGATCTCAAGGCAGCTGGGAGCATAGTCACCAAGAAAACAGTTGGTAACACACTACGCCGTGAAGGACTGAAATCCTGCAGCGCCCGCAAGGTCCCCTTGCTCAAGAAAGCACATATACATGCCCGTCTGAAGTTTGCCAATGAACATCTGCATGATTCAGAGGACAACTGTGTGAAAGTGTTGTGGTCAGATGAGACCAAAATGGAGCTCTTTGGCATCAACTCAACTCGCTGTGTTCGGAGGAGGAGGAATGCTGCCTATGACCCCAAGAACACCATCCCCACCGTCAAACATGGAGGTGGAAACATTATGCTTTGGGGGTGTTTTTCTGCTAAGGGGACAGGACAACTTCACTGCATCAAAGGGACGATGGACGGGGCCATGTACCATCAAATCTTGGGTGAGAACCTCCTTCCCTCAGCCAGGGCATTGAAAATGGGTCGTGGATGGGTATTCCAGCATGACAATGACCCAAAACACACGGCCAAGGCAACAAAGGAGTGGCTCAAGAAGAAGCACATTAAGGTCGTGGATTGGCCTAGCCAGTCTCCAGACCTTAATCCAATAGAAAATCTGTGGAGGGAGCTGAAGGTTCGAGTTGCCAAACGTCAGCCTCGAAACCTTAATGACTTGGAGAAGATCTGCAAAGAGGAGTGGGACAAAATCCCTCCTGAGATGTGTGCAAACCTGGTGGCCAACTACAAGAAACGTCTGACCTCTGTGATTGCCAACAAGGGTTTTGCCACAAAGTACTAAGTCA